>NC_090936.1:220887043-221082625 GCF_040938575.1 Ambystoma mexicanum | reverse complement strand
GTTGCCCCCCACCCCCCGCTCATGCCCCGTGTCTCCCTTGTGTTACCCCCCCACCCCTGCTAATGCCCCGTGTCTGCCCTGTTCCCCCCACCCCACACTCATGCCCCGTGTCTCCCTCGTGTATCCCCCCACCCCCCGTTCATGCCCCGTGTCTTCCTCGTGTACCCCCCAACCCCTGCTCATGCCCCGTGTGTCTCCTGTTGCCCCCCACCTCCCACTCATGCCCCGTGTTTTCCTAGTGTACCCCCAACCCCACTCATGCCCCGTGTGTCTCCTGTTGCCCCCCACCCCCCGCTCATGTCCCATGTCTCCCTCGTGTTTCCCCCCACCCCTGCTCATGCCCCGTGTCTCCCTCATGTACCCCCACCCCCGGCTCATGCCCCGTGTCTTCCTCGTGTACCCCCACCCCCACTCATGCCCCGTGTGTCTCCTGTTGCCCCCCACCCCCCGCTCATGTCCCATGTCTCCCTCGTGTTTCCCCCCACCCCCAGCTCATGCCCCTTGTCTCCCTCGTGTTCCCCCAACCCCCGTGCATGCCCCGTGTCTCCCTCGTGTTCCCCCCACCCCCTGTTCATGCCCCGTGTCTCCCTCATGTTCCGCCCAACCCCTGCTCATGCCCCGTGTCTTCCTCGTGTACCCCCCACCCCCGCTCATGCCCCATGTGTTTCCTGTTGCCCCCCCACCCCTGCTAATGCCCCGTGTCTGCCCTGTTCCCCCCACCCCACACTCATGCCCCGTGTCTCCCTCGTGTATCCCCCCACCCCCCGCTCATGCCCCGTGTCTTCCTCGTGTACCCCCACCCCCTGTTCATGCCCTGTGTGTCTCCTGTTGCCCCCCACCCCCCACTCATGCCCGTGTCTCCCTGTGTACCCACCACCCCCCGCTCATGCCCCGCGTGTCTCCTGTTGCCCCCACTCCCCGCTCATGCCCTGTGTCTCTCTCATGTTTCCCCCAAGCCCTCGCTCTTGCCCGTGTCTTCCTTGTGTTCCCCCCACCCACCGATCATGCCCCGTGTCTCCCTCCTGTACCCCCCACCCCCCGCTCATGCCCCGTGTCTGCCCTGTTCCCCCGACCCCGCGTTCATGCCCCATGTCTCCCTCCTGTTGCCCCCCACCCCCCACTCATGCCCCGTGTCTTCCTCGTGTACCCCCCAACCCCACTCATGCCCCGTGTCTCCCTCATGTACCCCCCACTCCTGCTCATGCCCCGTGTCTTCCTCGTGTACCCCCCAACCCCTGCTCATGCCCCATGTGTCTCCTGTTGCCCCCCACCTCCCACTCATGCCCCGTGTTTTCCTAGTGTACCCTCCACCCCTGCTCATGCCCCGTGTCTCCCTCATGTACCCCCACCCCCGGCTCATGCCCCATGTCTTCCTCGTGTACCCCAACCCCCACTCATGCCCCGTGTGTCTCCTTTTGCCCCCACCCCCCACTCACGTCCCATGTCTCCCTCGTGTTTCCCCCCACCCCCAGCTCATGCCCCTTGTCTCCCTCGTGTTCCCCCAACCCCCGCGCATGCCCCGTGTCTCCCTCGTGTTCCCCCCACCCCCTGTTCATGCCCCGTGTCTCCCTCATGTTCCGCCCAACCCCTGCTCATGCCCCGTGTCTTCCTCGTGTACCCCCCACCCCCGCTCATGCCCCATGTGTTTCCTGTTGCCCCCCAGCCCCCGCTCATGCCCCATGTCTTCCTCGTGTACCCCCCACCCCCACCCATGCCCTGTGTGTCTCCTGTTGCCCCCCACCCCTGCTCATGCCCCGTGTCTTCCTCGTGTACCCCCCACTCCCTGCACCTTCCCTGTGTGTCTCCTGTTGCTCGCCACCCCCCGTTCATGCCCCGTGTCTCCCTCGTGTTCCCCCCACCTCCATCTCATGCCCCATGTTTCCCTCATGTTACCCCCCACCCCCCGCTCATGCCCCGTGTCTCCCTCGTGTTCCCCCCACCCCCGCTTATGCCCCGTGTCTCCCTTGTGTTCCCCCCACCCCCCGCTCATGCCACGTGTCTTCCTCGTGTACCCACCACTCATACCCTGTGTCTCCTGTTGCCCCCCACACTCCGCACATGCCCTGTGTCTTCCTCGTGTACCCCCACCCCCTGCTCATGCTCCGTGTGTCTCCTGTTGCCCCCACCCCCCGCCCATGCCCCGTGTCTCCCTCCTGTTCCCTCCCACCCCTGCTCATGCCCCGTGTCTCCCTCCTGTACCCCCCGCTCTTGCCCCGTGTCTCCCTCCTGTACCCCCCACCCCTGCTCATGCCCAGTATCTGCCCTGTTTTCCCCACCCCACGCTCATGCCCCGTGTCTCCCGTGTGTTACCCCCCACCTCCCGCTCATGCCCCATGTCTCCCTACTGTACCCCCCAACCCCCGCTCATGTCCCATGTCTGCCCTGTTCCACCCACCCGCCGCTCATGCCCCATGTCTCCCTCGTGTACCCCCCACCCCCTGCTCATGCCCCGTGTCTCCCTCATGTTCCCCCACCCCCGCTCATGCCCCGTGTCTCCCTCCTGTACCTCCCACCCCCGCTCATGCCCCGTGTGTCTCCTGTTGCCCCACACCCACCGCCCATGCCCCGTGTCTTCCTCGTGTACCCCCCAACCCCGGTCATGCCCCGTGTGTCTCCTGTTGCCCCCCACCCCCTGCTCATGCCCCGTGTCTCCCTCCTGTTGCCCTCCACCCCCTGCTCATGCCCTGTGTCTCCCCTGTTCCCCACACACCCCGCTCAAGCCCTGTGTCTCTTGTTGCCCCACCCCTCCGCTCATGCCAATGTCTCCACTGTTCCCCCCACCCCTTGCTCATGCCCTGTGTCTCCTTACTGTACCCCCCACCCCCCGCTCATGCCCAGTGTGTCTCCTGTTGCCCCCCACCCCCCGCTCATGCCCCGTGTCTCCCTTGTGTTACCCCCACCCCTGCTAATGCCCCGTGTCTGCCCTGTTCCCCCCACCCCACACTCATGACCCGTGTCTCCCTCGTGTATCCCCCCACCCCCCGCTCATGCCCCGTGTCTTCCTCGTGTACCCCCACCCCCTGTTCATGCCCCGTGTCTCCCTTGTGTTCCCCCCACCCCCCGATCATGCCCCGTGTCTCCCTCCTGTACCCCCTACCCCCCGCTCATGCCCCGTGTCCGCCCTGTTCCCCCCACCCGGCGTTCATGCCCCATGTCTCCCTCCTGTTGCCCCCAGCCCCCACTCATGCCCCGTGTCTTCCTCATGTACCCCCCAACCCCACTCATGCCCCGTGTCTCCCTCATGTACCCCCCACTCCAGCTCATGCCCCGTGTCTTCCTCGTGTACCCCCAACCCCTGCTCATGCCCCGTGTGTCTCCTGTTTCCCCCGACCTCCCACTCATGCCCCGTGTTTTCCAAGTGTACCCTCCACCCCTGCTCATGCCCCGTGTCTCCCTCATGTACCCCCACCCCCGGCTCATGCCCCGTGTCTTCCTCGTGTACCCCCACCCCCACTCATGCCCCGTGTGTCTCCTGTTGCCCCCCACCCCCCGCTCATGTCCCATGTTTCCCTCGTGTTTCCCCCCACCCCCAGCTCATGCCCCTTGTCTCCCTCGTGTGCCCTCAACCCCCGTGCATGCCCCGTGTCTCGCTCGTGTTCCCCCCACCCCCTGTTCATGCCCCGTGTCTCCCTCATGTTTCGCCCAACCCCTGCTCTTGCCCGTGTCTCCCTCATGTACCCCCCACTCCAGCTCATGCCCCATGTCTCCCTCCTGTTGCCCCCCACCCCCCACTAATGCCCCGTGTCTTCCTCGTGTACCCCCCAACCCCACTCAAGCCCCGTGTCTCCCTCATGTACCCCCCACTCCCGCTCATTCCCCGTGTCTTCCTCGTGTACCCCCCACCCCCGGCTCATGCCCCGTGTCTTCCTCGTGTACCCCCCACCCCCGGCTCATGCCCCGTGTCTTCCTCGTGTACCCCCACCCCCACTCATGCCCCGTGTGTCTCCTGTTGCCCCCCACCCCCCGCTCATGTCCCATGTTTCCCTCGTGTTTCCCCCCACCCCCAGCTCATGCCCCTTGTCTCCCTCGTGTGCCCCCAACCCCCGTGCATGCCCCGTGTCTCGCTCGTGTTCCCCCCACCCCCTGTTCATTCCCCGTGTCTCCCTCATGTACCCCCCAACCCCACTCATGCCCCGTGTCTCCCTCATGTACCCCCCACTCCAGCTCATGCCCCATGTCTCCCTCCTGTTGCCCCCCACCCCCCACTCATGCCCCGTGTCTTCCTCGTGTACCCCCCAACCCCACTAAAGCCCCGTGTCTCCCTCATGTACCCCCCACTCCCGCTCATTCCCTGTGTCTTCCTCGTGTACCCCCCACCCCCGGCTCATGCCCCGTGTCTTCCTCGTGTACCCCCACCCCCACTCATGCCCCGTGTGTCTCCTGTTGCCCCCCACCCCCCGCTCATGTCCCATGTTTCCCTCATGTTTCCCCCCACCCCCAGCTCATGCCCCTTGTCTCCCTCGTGTGCCCCCAACCCCCGTGCATGCCCCGTGTCTCGCTCGTGTTCCCCCCACCCTCTGTTCATGCCCCGTGTCTCCCTCATGTTCCGCCCAACCCCTGCTCTTGCCCCGTGTCTTCCTCGTGTACCCCCCACCCCCGCTCATGCCCCATGTGTTTCCTGTTGCCCCCCCACCCCTGCTAATGCCCTGTGTCTGCCCTGTTCCCCCCACCCCACACTCATGCCCCGTGTCTCCCTCGTGTATCCCCCCACCCCCCGCTCATGCCCCGTGTCTTCCTCGTGTACCCCCACCCCCTGTTCATGCCCCGTGTGTCTCCTGTTGCCCCCCACCCCCCACTCATGCCCGTGTCTCCCTCTGTACCCACCACCCCCCGCTCATGCCCCGCGTGTCTCCTGTTGCCCCCACTCCCCGCTCATGCCCCGTGTCTCTCTCGTGTTTCCCCCAAGCCCTCGCTCATGCCCGTGTCTCCCTTGTGTTCCCCCACCCCCCGATCACGCCCCGTGTCTCCCTCCTGTACCCCCCACCCCCCGCTCATGCCCCGTGTCTGCCCTGTTCCCCCCACCCTGCGTTCATGCCCCATGTCTCCCTCCTGTTGCCCCCCACCCCCCACTCATGCCCCGTGTCTTCCTCGTGTACCCCTCAACCCCACTCAAGCCCCATGTCTCCCATATGTACCCCCCACTCCCGCTCATTCCCCGTGTCTTCCTCGTGTACCCCCCAACCCCTGCTCATGCCCTGTGTGTCTCCTGTTGCCCCCCACCTCCCACTCATGCCCCGTGTTTTCCTAGTGTACCCTCCATCCCTGCTCATGCCCCGTGTCTCCCTCATGTACCCCCACCCCCGGCTCATGCCCCGTGTCTTCCTCGTGTACCTCCACCCCCACTCATGCCCCGTGTGTCTCCTGTTGCCCCCCACCCCCCGCTCACGTCCCATGTCTCCCTCGTGTTTCCCCCCACCCCCAGCTCATACCCCTTGTCTCCCTCGTGTTCCCCCAACCCCCGCGCATGCCCCGTGTCTCCCTCGTGTTCCCCCCACCCCCTGTTCATGCCCCGTGTCTCCCTCATGTTCCGCCCAACCCCTGCTCATGCCCCGTGTACCCCCCACCCCCGCTCATGCCCCATGTGTTTCCTGTTGCCCCCTAGCCCCCGCTCATGCCCCATGTCTTCCTCGTGTACCCCCCACCCCCACACATGCCCTGTGTGTCTCCTGTTGCCCCCCACCCCTGCTCATGCCCCGTGTCTTCCTCGTGTACCCCCCACTCCCTGCTCCTTCCCTGTGTGTCTCCTGTTGCTCCCCACCCCCCGTTCATGCCCCGTGTCTCCCTCGTGTTCCCCCCACCCCCCTCTCATGCCCCATGTTTCCCTCATGTTACCCCCCGCTCATGCCCCGTGTCTCCCTCGTGTTCCCCCCGCTCATGCCCCGTGTCTCCCTCGTGTTCCCCCCACCCCCCGCTCATGCCACGTGTCTTCCTCGTGTACCCACCACTCATACCCTGTGTCTCCTGTTGCCCCCCACACCCCGCACATGCCCTGTCTTCCTCGTGTACCCCCACCCCCTGCTCATGCTCCGTGTGTCTCCTGTTGCCCCCACCCCCCGCTCATGCCCCGTGTCTCCCTCCTGTTCCCTCCCACCCCCGCTCATGCCCCGTGTCTCCCTCCTGTACCCCCCGCTCTTGCCCCGTGTCTCGCTCCTGTACCCCCCACCCCTGCTCATGCCCAGTATCTGCCCTGTTTTCCCCATCCCACGCTCATGCCCCGTGTCTCCCTTGTGTTACCCCCCACCCCCTGCTCATGCCCCATGTCTCCCTACTGTACCCCCCAACCCCCGCTCATGTCCCGTGTCTGCCCTGTTCCACCCACCCGCCGCTCATGCCCCATGTCTCCCTCGTGTACCCCCCACCCCCTGCTCATGCCCCGTGTCTCCCTCATGTTCCCCCACCCCCGCTCATGCCCCGTGTCTCCCTCCTGTACCTCCCATCCCCGCTCATGCCCCGTGTGTCTCCTGTTGCCCCACACCCACCGCCCATGCCCCGTGTCTTCCTCGTGTACCCCCCAACCCCGGTCATGCCCCGTGTGTCTCCTGTTGCCCCCCACCCCCTGCTCATGCCCCGTGTCTCCCTCCTGTTGCCCTCCACCCCCTGCTCATGCCCTGTGTCTCCCCTGTTCCCCAAACCCCCCGCTCAAGCCCTGTGTCTCTTGTTGTCCCACCCCTCCGCTCATGCCAATGTCTCCACTGTTCCCCCGACCCCTTGCTCATGCCCTGTGTCTCCTTACTGTACCCCCCACTCATGCCCAGTGTGTCTCCTTTGCCCCCCCACCCCTGCTCATGCCCCGTGTCTCCTTACTGTACCCCCCACCCCCCGCTCATGCCCCATGTCTGCCCTGTTTCCCCCACCCCCCGCTCATGCCCCGAGTCTCCCTCATGTCCTCATGTTCCCCCCAACCCCCGCTCATGCCCCGTGTGTCTCCTGTTGCCCACCACCCCCCGCTCATGCCCCATGTCTTCCTCGTGTACCCCCTACCCCCCGCTCATGCCCCGTGTCTCCTTACTGTACCCCCCACCCCCCGCTCATGCCCCGAGTCTCCCTCATGTTCCCCCCAACTCCTGCTCATGCCCCGTGTGTCTCCTGTTGCCCACCACCCCCCGCTCATGCCCCATGTCTTCCTCGTGTACCCCCTAACCCCCGCTCATGCCCCGTGTGTCTCCTGTGTCCCACCACCCCCCGCTCATGCCCCGTGTCTCCCTCGTGTTCACCCCACCCCCGCTGATGCCCCCAGTGTCTCCCTCGTGTTCCCCCCACCCCCTGCTCATGCCCCATATGTCTCCGGTTGCCACCCCATCCCCCGCTCATGCCCTGTGTCTCCTATTGCCCCCCACCCCACGCTCATGCCCCGTGTCTCCATTGTGTTCCCCCACGCCCCTCTCATGCCCTGTGTTTCCCTCATGTTCCCCTCCACCCCCCGCTCATGCCCCATGTGTCTCCTGTTGCCCCAACCCCCCGCTCATGCCCCGTGTCTCCCTCGTGTTCCCCCCACCCCCTGCTCATGCCCCGTGTTTCCCTTGTATTACCCCCCACCCCCCCGCTCATGCCCCATGTCTCCCTTGTTTGCCCCCCACCCCCCGCTCATGCGCAGTGTCTTCCTCGTGTACTCCCCACCCCCGCTCATGGCCTGGTTGTCTCCTGTTGCCCCCCACCCCTCGATCATGCCCCGTGTCTTCCTTGTGTACCCCCCACCCCCGCTCATGCCCCGTGTGTCTACTGTTGCCCCCCACGCCCCGCTCATGCCCCGTGTCTCCCTCGTGTTTCCACCCTCTCCCCGCTCATGCCCCTTGTCTCCCTCGTGTTCCCCCCACCCCCCGCCCGCTCATGCCCCGTGTCTCCCTCCTGTACCCCCATCCGCTGCTCATGCCCTATGTGTCTTCTGTTGCCCCCCACCACCCGCTCATGCCCCGTTTCTCCCTCGTGTTCTCCCTACCCCCTTTTCATGCCCCGCGTGTCTCCTGTTGCCCCCCACCCCCTGCTCATGCCCCGTGTTTCCCTTGTATTACCCCCCACCCCCCTGCTCATGCCCCATGTCTCCCTTGTTTGCCCCCCACCCCCCGCTCATGCGCAGTGTCTTCCTCGTGTACTCCCCACCCCCGCTCATGGCCTGGTTGTCTCCTGTTGCCCCCCACCCCTCGATCATGCCCCGTGTCTTCCTTGTGTACCCCCCACCCCCGCTCATGCCCCGTGTGTCTACTGTTGCCCCCCACGCCCCGCTCATGCCCCGTGTCTCCCTCGTGTTTCCACCCTCTCCCCGCTCATGCCCCATGCCTCCCTCTTGTTCCCCCCTAACCCTCGCTCATGCCCTGCGTTTCCCTCGTGTTACCCCCACCCCCCGCTCATGCCCCATGTCTCCCTTGCGATCCCCTCACCCCCGTTTATGCCCCGTGTCTTCCTCGTGTACCCCCCCGCTCATGCCCCGTGTGTCTCCTGTTGCCCCCCACCCCCTGCTCATGCCACGTGTCTCCCTCATGATCCCCCCACCCCCCGCTCATGCCCCGTGTATCCCTCCTGTACCCCCCACCCCCCGCTCATGCCCAGTATCTGCCCTGTTCCCCCCACCACCCGCTCATGCCCTGTGTCTCCCTTGTGTTAACCCCCACCCCTCCGCTCATGCCCCATGTCTGCACTGTTCCCCCCCACCCCTCCGCTCATGCCCCGTGTCTCCCTCCTGTACCCCCCACCCCCTGCTCAAGCCCCGTGTCTCCACTGTTCCCCCCACCCCTCCGCTCATGCCCTGTGTCTCCACTGTCCCCCCTCCCCCCGCTCATGCCCCGTGTCTCCCCAGTTCCCGCCACCCCCCCCTCATGCCCCATGTCTCCCTCCTGTTGCCGCCACCCCCACTCATGCCCCATGTCTCCCTCGTGTACCCCCCTACACCCCGCTCATGCCCTGTGTCTTCCTCGTGTACCCCCCACCCCCCGCTCATGCCCCGTGTGTCTCCTGTTGCCCCCCACCCCCGCTCATGCCCCAGTTCTTCCTCGTGTACCCCGATGACTCGCTCATGCCCCGTGTCTCCCTCGTGTTTCCCCCCACCCCCTGCTCATGCCCCGTGTGTCTCCTGTTGCCCCCCACCCTCTGCTCATGCCCCACATGTCTCCCGTTGCCCCAACCCCCAGCTCATGCCCCGTGTCTCCCTCCTGTACCCCCCACCCCCCGCTCATGCCCAATGTGTCTCTTGTTGCCCCCCACCCCCTGCTCATGCCCCGTGTCTCCCTCATGTTACCCCCCACCCCCCGCTCATGCCCCGTGTCTCCCTCGTGTTTCCCCCCAACCCCCGCTCATGCCCCGTGTCTCCCTCGTGTTCCCCCCACCCCCGCTCATGCCCTGTATCTCCCTCCTGTACCCCCCACCCCCGCTCATGCCCCGTGTCTGCCTTGTTCCCCCCACCCTCCGTTCATGCCCCATGTCACTCTCCTTTTGCCCCCCACCCACCGCTCATGCCCCGTGTCTTCCTCGTGTACCCCCACACCCTGCTCATGCCCCGTGTCTCCCTCATGTACCCCCCACCTCTCGCTCATGCCCCCTGTCTTCCTCATGTACCCCCCACCC
This sequence comes from Ambystoma mexicanum, assembly GCF_040938575.1. Taxonomy (NCBI): domain Eukaryota; kingdom Metazoa; phylum Chordata; class Amphibia; order Caudata; family Ambystomatidae; genus Ambystoma; species Ambystoma mexicanum. Next base: position 221,073,070 of record NC_090936.1, on the reverse strand, counting down.
CGTGCTCATGCCAAGTGTGTCTTCTGTTGCACCCCACCCCGCTCATGCCCCATGTCTTCCTCGAGTACAACCCACCCCTGCTCATGCCCCGTGAGTCTCCTGTTGCCCCCCAACCCCCGCTCATGCCCTGTGTCTCCCTCGTGTTTCCCCCACCCCCCGCTCATGCCCCGTGTCTCCCTCCTGTTCCCCCGATCCCCCGCTCATGCCCCGTGTCTCCCACTTGTTCCCCCCACCCCCTGCTCATGCCCCGTGTCTCCCTCCTGTACCCCCCACACCCCTGCTCATGCCCCGTGTCTCCCTCCTGTACCCCCACCCCCCGCTCATGCCCAGTATCTACCCTGTTCCCCCCACTCCCGCTCATGCCCCGTGTCTCCCTTGTCTTAGCCCCACCCCGTGCTCATGCCCTGTGACTCCCCTGTTCCCCCCACCCCCCGCTCAAGCCCCACGTCTCCATTGTTTCCCCCACCCCTCCGCTCATGCCCCGTGTCTCCACTGTTCCCCCCCACCCTCACTCATGCCCCGTGTCTCCCTACTGTACCCCCCACCCCCGCTAATGGCCCATGTCTCCATGTCTGCCCTGTTCCCCCACCCCACACTCATGCCCCGTGTCTCCCTCCTGTTGCCCCCCACCCCCGCTCATGCCCCGTGTCTCCCTCATGTACACGACCACCCCCGCTCATGCCCCGTGTCTTCCTCGTGTACCCCCACCCCCTGCTCATGCCTCGGTTGTCTCCTGATGCCCAACACCCCCCGCTCATCCCCCGTGTGTCTCCTGTTGCCAGCCACGCCACACTCATGCCCGTGTCTCCCTCGTGTTTCCCCCCACCCCCTGCTCATGCCCCTTGTCTCCCTCGTGTTCCCTCCACCCCCCGCACATGCCCCGTGTCTCCCTCCTGTACCCCCATCCCCAGCTCATGTCCTGTGTGTCTCCTGTTGCCCCCCACCCCCCGCTCATGCCCCGTGTCTCCCTCCTGTTCCCCCCACCCCCTGTTCATTTCCCGTGTGCCTCCTGTTCCCCCCACCCCCTGTTCATTTCCCGTGTGTCTCCCTCGTGTTCCCCCCACCCCCCGCTCACGCCCCGTGTCTCCCTCCTGTACCCCCATCCCCCGCTCATGTCCCGTTTCTGCCCTGTTCCACCCACCCGCCGCTCATGCCCCATGTCTCCCTCGTGTACCCCCCACCCCCTGCTCATGCCCCGTGTTTCCCTCGTGTTCCCCCACCCCCGCTCATGCCCTGTGTCTCCCTCCTGTACCTCCCACCCCCGCTCATGCCCCGTGTATCTCCTGTTGCCCCACACCCACCGCCCATGCCCCGTGTCTTCCTCGTGTACCCCCCAACACCGGTCATGCCCCGTGTGTCTCCTGTTGCCCCCCACCCCTTGCTCATGCCCCGTGTCTCCCTCCTGTTGCCCTCCACCCCCTGCTCATGCCCTGTGTCTCCCCTGTTCCCCACACCCCCCGCTCAAGCCCTGTGTCTCTTGTTGCCCCACCCCTCCGCTCATGCCAATGTCTCCACTGTTCCCCCCACCCCTTGCTCATGCCCCGTGTCTCCTTACTGTACCCCCAACCCCCCGTTCATGCCCCATGTCTGCCCTGTTCCCCCCACTCCCCCTCATGCCCCGAGTTTCCCTCATGTTCCCCCCAAACCCCGCTCATGCCCCGTGTGTCTCCTGTAGCCCACCACCCCCGGCTCATGCCCCGTGTCTCCCTCGTGTTCCCCCCCACCCCCGCTGATGCCCCAGTTTCTCCCTCGTGTTCCCCCCACCCCCCGCTCATGCCCCATATGTCTCCGGTTGCCCCCCATCCCCCGCTCATGCCCCGTGTCTCCTATTGCCCCCCACCCCACGCTCATGCCCCGTGTCTCCATCGTGTTCCCCCACCCCCCTCTCATGCCCTGTGTTTCCCTCATGTTCCCCCCCACCCCCCGCTCATGCCCCATGTGTCTCCTGTTGCCCCAACCCTCCGCTCATGCCCCGTGTCTCCCTAGTGTTCCCCCCACCCCCTGCTCATGACCCGTGTTTCCCTTGTATTACCCCCCACCCCCCCGCTCATGCCCCATGTCTCCCTTGTTTGCCCCCCACCCCCGCTCATGCGCAGTGTCTTCCTCGTGTACTCCCCACCCCCGCTCCTGCCCTGTGTGTCTCCTGTGGCCCCCAACCCCTCGATCATGCCCTGTGTCTTCCTTGTGTACCCCCCACCCTGCTCATGCCCCGTGTGTCTCCTGTTGCCCCTCACGCCCTGCTCATGCCCCGTGTCTCCCTCGTGTTTCCACCCTCTCCCCGCTCATGCCCCTTGTCTCCCTCGTGTTCCCCCCACTCCCCGCCCGCTCATGCCCCGTGTCTCCCTCCTGTACCCCCATCCCCTGCTCATGCCCTATGTGTCTTCTGTTGCCCCCCACCCCCCGCTCATGCCCCGTGTCTCCCTCGTGTTCTCCCTACCCCCTTTTCATGCCCCGCGTATCTCCTGTTGCCCTCCACCCCCCGCTCATGCCCAGTGTCTCCTTCCTGTACCCCCACCCCCGCTCATGCCCCGTGTGTCTCCTGTTGCCCCCCACTCCCCGCTCATGCCCTGCGTCTTCCTCGTGTTCCCCCAAACCCTCGCTCATGCCCTGCGTTTTCCTCATGTTACCCCCCCACCCCCCGCTCATGCCTCATGTCTCCCTTGTGTTCCCCCCACCCCCGTTTATGCCCCGTGTCTTCCTCGTGTACCCCCCGCTCATGCCCCGTGTGTCTCCTGTTGCCCCCCACCCCCTGCTCATGCCACGTGTCTCCCTCATGATCCCCCTACCCCCCGCTCATGCCCCGTGTATCCCTCCTGTACCCCCCACCCCCAGCTCATGCCCCGTGTCTCCCTTGTGTTAACCCCCACCCCTCCGCTCATGCCCCATGTCTCCACTGTTCCCCCCCACGCCTCCGCTCATGCCCCGTGTCTCCCTCCTGTACCCCCCACCCCCGCTCATGCCCCATGTCTGCCTTGTTCCCCCCACCCTCCGTTCATGCCCCATGTCACCCTCCTGTTGCCCCCCACCCATCGCTCATGCCCCGTGTCTTCCTCGTGTACCCCCACACCCCGCTCATGCCCCGTGTCTCCCTCATGTACCCCCCACCCCCGCTCATGCCCCCTGTCTTCCTCATGTACCCCCCACCCCTTGCGCATGCCAAGTGTGTCTTCTGTTGCACCTCACCCCCGCTCATGTCCCATGTCTTCCTCGAGTACAACCCACCCCTGCTCATGCCCCGTGAGTCTCCTGTTGCCCCCCAACCGCCGCTCATGCCCTTTGTCTCCCTCGTGTTTCCCCCACCCCCCGCTCATGCCCCGTGTCTTCCTCCTGTTCCCCCCACCCCCCGCTCATGCCCCGTGTCTCTCACTTGTTCCCCCCACCCCCTGCTCATGCCCTGTGTCCCCCTCCTGTACCCCCACACCCCCGCTCATGCCCCGTGTCTCCCTCCTGTACCCCCACCCCCCGCTCATGCCCAGTATCTACCCTGTTCCCCCCACTCCCGCTCATGCCCCGTGTCTCCCTTGTGTTACCCCCCACCCCGTGCTCATGCCCTGTGACTCCCCTGTTCCCCCCACCCCCCGCTCAAGCCCCACGTCTCCATTGTTCCCCCCACCCCTCCGCTCATGCCCCGTGTCTCCACTTTCCCCCTCACCCCCACTCATGTCCCGTGTCTCCCTACTGTACCCCCCACCCCCGCTAATGCCCCATGTCTGCCCTGTTCCCCCCACCCCACACTCCTGCCCCGTGTCTCCCTCCTGTTGCCCCCCACCCCCGCTCATGCCCCGTGTCTCCCTCGTGTACACGACCACCCCCCGCTCATGCCCCGTGTCTTCCTCGTGTACCCTAACGCCCTGCTCATGCCTCGGTTGTCTCCTGATGCCCAACACCCCCCGCTCATGCCCCGTGTGTCTCCTGTTGCCAGCCACGCCACGCTCATGCCCCGTGTCTCCCTCGTGTTTCCCCCCACCCCCTGCTCATGCCCCTTGTCTCCCTCGTGTTCCCTCCACCCCCCGCACATGCCCCGTGTCTCCCTCCTGTTCCCCCCACCCCCTGTTCATTCCCCGTGTGTCTCCTGTTGCCCTCCACCCCCTGCTCATGGCCTGTGTCTCCTGTTGCCCCCCACCCCTCGCTCATGCCCCGTGTCTCCCTCCTGTTCCCCCCACCCCCTGTTCATTCCCCGTGTGTCTCCTGTTGCCCTCCACCCCCTGCTCACGGCCTGTGTCTCCCTCGTGTTCCCCCCACCACCCCTCATGCCCCGTGTCTCCCTCCTGTACCCCCATCCCCCGCTCATACCCCGTGATTTCTTCGTGTACCCCCCATCCCCCGCTCATGCCCCGTGTCTCCCTCATGTACCCACACCCCCTGTTCATGCCCCGTGTCTTCCTCGTGTACCCCCCACCCCCTGCTCATGCACCGTGTCTTCCTGTGTACCCCCCACTCCCCGCTCATGCCCCGTGTCTTCCTCATGTACCCCCCACCCCCGCTCATGACCCGTGTCTCCCTCATGTACCCCTCACCACCGCTCATGCCCCGTGTCTTCCTCGTGTAGCCCCCACCCCCGCTCATGCCCCATGTGTCTCCTGTTGCCCCCATCCCCCGCTCATGCCCTGTTTCTTCCTTGTGTACCCCCCACTCATGCCCCATGTGTCTCCTGTTGCCCCCCACCCCCCGCTCATGCCCCGTGTCTCCCTCGTGTTTCCCCCCACCCCCCGCTCATGCCCCGTGTGTCCCTCCTGTTCCCCCCACCCCCGCTCCTGCACCGTGTTTCTCTCTTGTTCCTCCCAAACCCCGCTCACGCCCCGTGTTTCTCCCTCCTGTACCCCAACCCCCTCTCATGCCCAGTATCTGCCCTGTTCCCCCCAACCCGCTCATGCCCCATGTCTCCCTTGTGTTACTCACCACCCCCCGCTCATTCCCATTGTCTCCCATGTTCCCCCTAACCCCTGCACAAACCCTGTGTCTCCAATGTTCCCCCCACCCCTCTGCTCATGCCCCATGTCTCCACTGTTCCCCCCCACCCCCTGTTCAAGCCCTGTGTCTCCGTACTGTACCCCCTACCCCCGCTCATGCCCCGTGTCTGCCCTGTTCCCCCACTACCCGCTCATGCCCCATGTCTCCCTCGTGTACCCCCCCACCCCTGCTCATGTCCCGTGTCTTCCTCGTGTTCCCTCCACCCCCTGCTCATGCCCAGTGTGTCTCCTGCTGCCCCCCAACCCTCTGCTCATGCCCCGTGTCTCCACTGTCCCCCCGTCCGCCCGCTCATGCCCCGTTTCTCCCTACTGTACCCCCCACCCCCTGCTCATGCCCCGTGTCTGCACTGTTCCCCCCACCCCCCGCTCATGCCCTGTGTCTCCCTCCTGTTGCCCCCACCCCCGCTCATGCCCCACGTCTCCCTCGTGTACCACCCCACCCACACTCATGCCCCGTGTCTTCCTCGTGTACCCCCCACCCCCCGGTCATGCCCCGTGTGTCTCCTGTTGCCCCCCACGCCCCGCTCATGCCCCGTTTCTTCCTCATGTACCCCCACAACCGCTCATGCCCCGTGTGTCTCTTGTGCCCCCCACCACCCGCTCATGCACCGTTTCTCCCTCGTGTTTACCGCCCCCGCCCCGCGCATTCCCTGTGTGTCTACTGTGGCCCCCACCCCCCGCTCATGCCCCGTGTCTCCCTCGTGTTCCCCCCACCCCCTGCTCATGCCCTGTGTCTCCCTCCTGTAACCCCCACCCCCGCTCATGCCCAGTGTGTCTCCTGTTGCACCCCACCCCCGCTCATGCCCCGTGTCTCCCTCGTGTTACCCCCCCACCCCTGCTAATGCCCTGTGTTTGCACTGTTCCCCCCACCCCACACTCATGCCCCGTGCCTCCCTCGTGTACCCCCCCACCCCCCGCTCATGCCCCGTGTCTTCCCCGTGTACCCCCCACACCTTGTTCACGCCCCGTGTGTCTCCTGTTGCCCCCCACCCCCCACTCATGCCCTGTGTCTTCCTCGTGTACCCACCACCCCCCACTCATGCCCCACGTGTCTCCTGTTGCCCCCACTCTCCCCTTATGCCCCTTGTCTCTCTCGTGTTTCCCCCAAGCCCTTGCTCATGCCCGTGTCTCCCTTGTGTTCCCCCCACCCCCCGCTCATGCCCTGTGTCTCCCTCCTGTACCCCCCACACCCCGCTCATGCCCCGTGTCTGCCCTGTTCCCCCCACCCCGCGTTCATGCCCCATGTCTCCCTCCTGTTGCCCCCAGACCCCATTCATGCCCCGTGTCTTCCTCGTGTACCCCCCACACCCTGCTCATGCCCTGTGTCTCCCTCATGTACCCCCCACCCCCCGCTCATGCCCGTGTGTCTCCTGTTGCCCCCCACTCCCTGCTCATGCCCTGTGTCTCCCTCGTGTTCCCCCCAAACCCTCGCTCATGCCCTGCGTTTCCCTCGTGTTACCACCACACCCCCGCTCATGCCCCATGTCTCCCTTGTGTTCCCCCCACCCCCGGCACATGCCCCGTGTCTTCCTCGTGTACCCCCCCGCTCATGCCCCGTGTGTCTCGTGTTGCCCCCCACCCCCTGCTCATGCCACGTGTCTCCCTCGTGATCCCCCCACCCCCTGCTCATGCCCTGTGTATCCCTCCTGTACCCCCCAGCCCCCGCTCATGCCCAGTATCTGCCCTGTTCCCCCACCACCCGCTCATGCCCCGTGTCTCCCTTGTGTTAACCCCCAAACCTCCGGTCATGCCCCGTGTCTGCACTGTTCAACCCCACCACCCACTCATGCCCCGTGTCTCCCTCCTGTAACCTCCACCCCCCGCTCAAGCCCCGTGTCTCCTCTGTTCCCCCCACCCCTCCGCTCATGCCCTGTGTCTCCAATGTCCCCCTCTTCCCCCGATCATGCCCCGTGTCTCCCTACTGTACCCCCCACCCCCTGCTCATGCCCCGTGTCTGCCCTGTTCCCCTCACCCCCCGCTCGTGCCCCGTGTCTCCCTCGTGTTCCCCTCCACCCCCCACTCATGCCCCGTGTCTTCCTCGTGTACCCCCCACCACCCGCTCATGCCCCATGTGTCTCCTGTTGCCCCCCACCCCCTGCTCATGCCCCGTTTCTTCCTCGTGTACCCCCGCCCCCGCTCATGCCTCATGTGTCTCCTGTTACCCCCGACCACTCGCTCATGCCCCGTGTCTCCCTCGTGTTTCCCCCCCACCCCCTGCTCATGCCCCGTGTGTCTCCTGTTGTCCCCCACCCCCCGCTCATGCCCCGCGTGTCTCCTGTTGCCCCAACCCCCGCTCATGCCCCGTGTCTCCCTCATGTTCCCCCACCCCCCGCTCATGCCCCGTGTCTCCCTCCTGTACACTCCACCCCCGCTCATGCCCAGTGTGTCTCCTGTTGCCCCCCACCCCCGCTCATGCCCATGTCTCCCTTGTGTTATCCCCCCACCCCCGCTCATGCTCCGTGTCTCCCTCGTGCTCCCCCCAGCCCCCGATCATGCCCCATGTCTCCCTCCTGTTGCCCCCCACCCCCCGCTCATGCCCCGTGTCTTCCTCGTGTAACCCCCACCCCGTGCTCATGCCAAGTGTGTCTCCTGTTGTCCCACACCCCCGCTCATGCCCCGTGTTTTCCTCGTGTACCCCCCACACCCCACGCATGCTCCGTGTGTCTCCTGTTGCCCCCCCACCCCCCGCTCATGCATGTTTCTTCCTCGTGTACCCCCCACCCCTGCTCATGCCCCGTGTGTCTCCTGTTTCCCCCCATCCCCCGGTCATGCCCTGTGTCTCCCTCGTGTTTCCCCCACCCCCCGCTCATGCCCGTGTCTCCCTCCTGTTCCCCCCACCCCCCGCTCATGCCCCATGTCTCTCTCTTGTTCCCCCCAACCCCTGCTCATGCCCTGTGTCTCTCACTTGTTCCCCCCACCCCCCGCTCATGCCCCGTGTCTCCCTCCTGTACCCCCCACCCCCTGCTCATGCCCCGTGTCTCCCTCCTGTACCCCCACCCCCCGCTCATGCCCAGTATCTGCCATGTTTCCCCCACCCCCGCTCATGGCCCGTGTCTCCCTAGTGTTACCCCCCACCCCGTGCTCATGCCCTGTGTCTCCCCTGTTCACCCATCCCCCGCTCAAGCCCCACGTCTCCACTGTTCCCCACACCCCTCTGCTCATTCCCGTGTCTCCCTCATGTACCCCCACCCCCGCTAATGCCTTGTGTCTCCCTACTGTACCCCCCACCCCTGCTAATTCCCCGTGTCTGCCCTGTTCCCCCACCTCACACTCATGCCCCGTGTCTCCCTCATGTATCCCCCACCCCCTGCTCATGCCCCGTGTGTCTCCTGTTGCCCCCCACCTCCCGCTCATGCCCCGTGTTTTCCTCGTGTACCCCCCACCCCCACTCATGCCCCGTGTCTCCCTCATGTACCCCCCACCCCCGCTCATGCCCCGTGTCTTCCTCGTGTACCCCCCACCCCCTGCTCATGCCCCGTGTGTCTCCTGTTGCCCCCCCACCTCCCACTCATGCCCCGTGTTTTCCTAGTGTACCCTCCACCCCTGCTCATGCCCCGTGTCTCCCTCATGTACCCCCACCCCCGGCTCATGCCCCGTGTCTTCCTCGTGTACCCCCACCCCCACTCATGCCCCGTGTCTCCCTCGTGTTTCCTCCCCACCCCACGCTCATGCCCCGTGTGTCTCCTGTTGCCCCCCACCCCCCGCTCATGCCCCGTGTCTCCCTCCTGTACCCACCACCCCCCCGCTCATGCCCCGTGTGTCTCCCTCCTGTACCCCAACCCCCCGCTCATGCCCAGTATCTGACCAGTTCCCCCCACCCCCGCTTATGCCCCGTGTCTCCCTTGTGTTACCCCCACCCCCCGCTCATCGCACATGCCCATTGTCTCACCTGTTCCCCCAACCCCCCGCTCAAACCCTGTGTCTCCACTGTTCCCCCCACCCCACCGTTCATGCCCCGTGTCTCCACTGTTCCCCCCACCCCTCACTCATGGCACGTGTCTCCCTACTGTATGTCATGATGCCCGCTCCCGGGGAGCCGGTTCAAGCCCTGCGTCCCCGAAAGCAGACATCCAGTCCCCAAGGAAAGACCCAGCAACCCCATATAGGGGCCCTTTGGACAGTGTCCTGGCGCCTATGGCGCCAGGCTCATAAAAGACATCAGTCCTGGCGCCATAGGCACCGGGCTCATTATAGATGTGCTTGGGTGCACTTACCTGATGCAGACCATGCTGCGGGATCCCGGCCTCCTTGAGGCCTGAAAGGAACTACTTTACCTGTGGGACTAATTTACCATCCGGGCGTGGTCGGGGAAGGATACATACCTGATTGGAGGAAGGATACATACCTGGAACTTCTTCCAAGGCTATTTAAACCCCACCCGAACAGCCACACGTGCTTCGCGTTGTTCTGCATCTAGCAGCTGGGCGCTCACCGTGTCTGCTCCTGCATCCTGACTTCTGCCACGCCTGCCAGCGTCCTGGATCACCTGCAAAGGAAGAGAAGAAGAGAACAGAAGAAGGAAAAGTCCTTACCTGCTAAAAACCGCATCCCGGAGGCATCTCGCCGACAATCCTGAAAAGGAAGACTTTTATTTAAAAGCTCATCGCGTCGATCGCTGCAGCGCCGCATTCCACTCACCTTTACTGGGCGCCTCCATGTTCAGCAGCGATCATCCGGATTTGCAGTCCCGCCCCAGAGCCTAGGGAGAAAAAGACCAGAACAAAAGGTGAGAGAGAGAAGGGAATAAGGAAAGCTAAATCTCCATGTTAAGACTTACCTGTTGATTCATTCCCTCTTCATTTCGGGTCCGCGCCGCATCCTGGCATTTCCGGACCCTGGCCCCCAAGGGGAAAAAGAGACATCAGCGTTAATGAGCGAATGAAAAGACATTACCAAAAAAACGCTCATTAAATATTTACCTGATTTCTACAAGGATTTCACTCCTCATCTTGGGTCGGTGCCTGTTCCCCGGCATTCCGTACCCCGGCCCCTATGGGGAAAAAGACACTAGCATTAGTACATTAATGCATGGACACAAGGGGAATCTCTTATCAAAAAACTTACCTGGAAGCCAAGCAAGTTTGGTTCTCACCAATCCGAAAATCCAGTGAAGTAACTGGATACCAACGCGCCCCTGCATCAGAAGCAGGATGGAGAGCTCGTCCTTCCAGACCCTAAGGTGAGACGCTACGAGGAATCACAGAAGGGTTTCGAGGAGGGTGAGAGGGGAAAGTGGGAGGCTGATTGCATTACCCCGCAGACAGTTAATCCCCTATTTTCGCCTACAGAAGGATACTTCTGCGAGCCAGACAAGCCAGATTTGGGGGCCCGGTCCAGTCCGTCTTCCGAACCCTGCGCATCACCTTAGAAGAGGTCACAGCAGCGCGAACCAGGCCAGCGCCTCCGTGGGAGTCAGGTGAGCGTTACACTGTACCCCCCACCCCCGCTCATGCCCCGTGTCTGCCCTGTTCCCCCCACCCCACACTCATGCCCCATGTCTCCCTCCTGTTGCCCCCCCCCGCACTCATGCTCCGTGTCTCCCTTGTGTACCCCCCCACCCTCTGCTCATGCCCCATGTCTTCCTCGTGAACCCCCCACCCCCTGCTCATGCCCCGTGTGTCTCCTGTTGCCCCCCACCCTCTGCTCATGCCCTGTGTCTTCCTCGTGTACCCCCCTCCCCCCGCTCATGCCCCGTGTGTCTCCTGTTGCCCCCCACCCCCCGCTCATGCCCCGTGTCTCCCTCGTGTTTCCCCCCAACCCCCTCTCATGCCCCTTGTCTCCCTCGTGTTCCCCCCACCCCCCACGCATGCCGCGTGTCTCCCTCGTGTTCCCACCACCCCCTGTTCATGCCCCGTGTCTCCTGTTGCCCCCCACCCCCCGCTCATGCCCCGTGTCTCCCTTGTATTCCCCCCACCACCCGCTCATGCCCCGTGTTTCCCTCGTGTTACCCCCCACCACCCCGCTCATGCCCCATGTCTCCCTCATGTTCCCCCCACCCCCTGCTCATTCCCAGTGTTTCCCTTGTGTTACCCCCCACACCCCCGCTCATACCCCATGTCTCCCTCGTGTTCCCCCCACCCCCTGCTCATGCCCCGTGTCTCCCTCATGTTCCGCCCACCCCCTGCTCATGCCCCGTGTCTTCCTCGTGTACCCCCCACCCCCGCCCCGTGTCTTCCTCGTGTACCTCCCACCCCCGCTCATGCCCCGTGTCTCCCTCTTGTTCCCCCCACCCACTGCTCATTCCCTGTGTCTCTCTCTTATTCCCCCACCCCCTGCCCCGTGTCTCTCTCTTGTTCCCCCCACTCCCTGCTCATGCCCCGTGTCTCCCTCCTGTACCCCCCACTCCCTGCTCATGCCCAGTATCTGCCTGTTCCCCCACCCCCCGCTCATGCCCCGTGTCTCCCTCCTGTACCCCCCACTCCCTGCTCATGCCCAGTATCTGCCTGTTCCCCCACCCCCAGCTCATGCCCCGTGTCTCCCTTGTGTTACCCCCCACCCCCACTCATGCACTGTGTCTCCCCTGTTCCCCCCACCCCCCGCTCAAGCCCCATGTCTCCACTGTTCCCCCCACCCCCCGCTCATGCCCCATGTCGCCCTACTGTACCCCTAATCCCCGCTCATGCCCCGTGTCTGCCCTGTTCCCCCCACCCCCCACTCATGCCCCGTGTCTCCCTCCTTTTGCCCCCCACTCATACCCCGTGTCTCCCTCGTGTACCCCCCACCCCCCGCTCATGCCCTGTGTCTTCCTCGTGTACCCCCCACCCCCCGCTCATGCCCCGTGTGTCTCTTGTTGCCCCCCACCCCCCGCTCATGCCCCGTGTGTCTCTTGTTGCCCCCACCCCCCGCTCATGCCCCGTGTCTTCCTCGTGTACCCCCCACTCCCCGCTCATGCCCTGTGTGTCTCCTGTTGCTCCCCACCCCCCGTTCATGCCCTGTGTCTCCCTCGTGTTCCCCCCACCCCCTTCTCATTCCCCATGTTTCCCTCATGTTACCCCCCACCCCCTGCTCATGCCCCGAGTCTCCCTCGTGTTCCCCCCACCCCCCGTTCATGCCCCGTGTCTCCCTCGTGTTCCCCCCACACCCTGCTCATGCCACGTGTCTTCCTCGTGTACCCCCCACTCATGCCCTGTGTTTCCTGTTGCCCCCCACACCCCGCACATGCCCTGTGTCTTCCTCGTGTACCCCCACCCCCTGCTCATGCCCCGTGTGTCTCCTGTTGCCCCCACCCCCGCTCATGCCCCGTGTCTCCCTCCTGTTCCCTCCCACCCCCGCTCATGCCCCATGTCTCCCTCCTGTACCCCCCACTCCTGCTCATGCCCAGTATCTGCCCAGTTTTCCCCACCCCACGCTCATGCCCCGTGTCTCCCCTGTTCCCCTACCCCTCCGCTCATGCCCCCTGTGTCGCCACTGTTCTCCCCCACCCCTCACTCATGCCCCGTGTCTCCCTACTGTACCCCCCACCCCCGCTCATGCCCCGTGTCTGCCCTGTTCCACCGACCCCCCGCTCATGCCCCATGTCTCCCTCGTGTACCCCCCACCCCCCGCTCATGCCCCGTGTCTCCCTCGTGTTCCCCCACCCCCGCTCATGCCCCGTGTCTCCCTCCTGTACCTCCCACCCCTGCTCATGCCCCATGTGTCTCCTGTTGCCCCACACCCACCGCTCATGCCCCGTGTCTCCCTTGTGTTCCCCCACCCCCGCTCATGCCGTGTGTTTCCCTCGTGTTAGCCCCACCCCCCCGCTCATGCCCCGTGTCTCCCTCATGTTCCCCCCACCCCCCGCTCATGCCCCGTGTACCACCCACCCCCCGCTCATGCCCCGGGTCTCCTGTTGCCCCCCACCCCCCGCTCATGCCCCGTGTCTTCCTCATGTACCCCCCACTCCCGGTCATGCCCCGTGTGTCTCCTGTTGCCCCCCACCCCCTGCTCATGCCCTGTGTCTCCCTCCTGTTGCCCTCCACCCCCTGCTCATGCCCTTTGTCTCCCCTGTTCCCCACACCCCCCGCTCAAGTCCCGTGTCTCTTGTTGCCCCACCCCTCCGCTCATGCCCATGTCTCCACTGTTTCCCCCACACCTTGCTCATGCCCCGCGTCTCCTTACTGTACCCCCACCCCCCGCTCATGCCCCATGTCTGCCCTGTTCCCCCCACCCCCCGCTCATGCCCCGTGTCTCCCTCATGTTCCCCCCAACCCCCACTCATGCCGCGTGTGTCTCCTGTTGCCCACCACCCCCCGCCCATGCCCCATGTCTTCCTCGTGAACCCCCTACCCCCCGCTCATGCCCCGTGTGTCTCCTGTGGCCCACCACCCCCCGCTCATGCCCCGTGTCTCCCTCGTGTTCCCCCCACCCCTGCTGATGCCCCCATTGTCTCTCTCGTGTTCCCCCCAACCCCCTCTCATGCCCCGTATGTATCTGGTTGCCCCCCATCCCCCGCTCATGCCCCGTGTCTCCTATTGCCCCCCACCCCACGCTCATGCCCCGTGTCTCCATCGTGTTCCCCCACCCCCTCTCATGCCCTGTGTTTCCCTCCTGTTACCCCCACCCCCCGCTCATGCCCCATGTGTCTCCTGTTGCCACAACCCCCGCTCATGCCCCGTGTCTCCCTCATGTTCCCCCCACCCCTTGCTCATGCCCCGTGTTTCCCTCGTATTACCCCCCACCCCCCGCTCATGCCCCATGTCTGCTTGTGTGCCCTCCACCCCCCGCTCATGCCCAGTGTCTTCCTCGTGTACTCCCTACCCCCGCTCATGCCGTGTGTTTCCCTCGTGTTAGCCCCACCCCCCCGCTCATGCCCCGTGTCTCCCTCATGTTCCCCCCACCCCCCGCTCATGCCCCGTGTACCACCCACCCCCCGCTCATGCCCCGGGTCTCCTGTTGCCCCCCACCCCTGCTCGTGCCCCGTGTCTTCCTCATGTACCCCCCACTCCCGGTCATGCCCCGTGTGTCTCCTGTTGCCCCCCACCCCCTGCTCATGCCCTGTGTCTCCCTCCTGTTGCCCTCCACCCCCTGCTCATGCCCTTTGTCTTACCTGTTCCCCACACCCCCCGCTCAAGTCCCGTGTCTCTTGTTGCCCCACCCCTCCGCTCATGCCCATGTCTCCACTGTTTCCCCCACCCCTTGCTCATGCCCCGCGTCTCCTTACTGTACCCCCACCCCCCGCTCATGCCCCATGTCTGCCCTGTTCCCCCCACCCCCCGCTCATGCCCCGTGTCTCCCTCATGTTCCCCCCAACCCCCACTCATGCCCCGTGTGTCTCCTGTTGCCCACCACCCCCCGCCCATGCCCCATGTCTTCCTCGTGAACCCCCTACCCCTGCTGATGCCCCCATTGTCTCTCTCGTGTTCCCCCCAACCCCCTCTCATGCCCCGTGTCTCCTATTGCCCCCCACCCCACGGTCATGCCCTGTGTCTCCATCGTGTTCCCCCACCCCCTCTCATGCCCTGTGTTTCCCTCCTGTACCCCCCACCCCCCTCTCATGCCCCGTGTCTCCCTAATGTTCCCCCCACCCCTTGCTCATGCCCCGTGTTTCCCTCGTATTACCCCCCCCGCTCATGCCCCATGTCTCCTATTGCCCCCCACCCCACGGTCATGCCCCGTGTCTCCATCGTGTTCCCCCACCCCCTCTCATGCCCTGTGTTTCCCTCCTGTACCCCCCACCCCCCTCTCATGCCCCGTGTCTCCCTAATGTTCCCCCCACCCCTTGCTCATGCCCCGTGTTTCCCTCGTATTACCCCCCCCCGCTCATGCCCCATGTCTGCTTGTGTGCCCTCCACCCCCCGCTCATGCCCAGTGTCTTCCTCGTGTACTCCCTACCCCCGCTTATGCCCTGTGTGTCTCCTGTTGCCCCCACCCCTCGCTCATGCCCCGTGTCTTCCTTGTGTACCCCCCACCCCCGCTCATGCCCCGTGTGTCTCCTGTTGCCTCCCACACCCACTCATGCCCTGTGTTTCCCCCACCCCTCGCACATGTCCCGTGTCTTCCTCCTGTTCCCCCCACCCCCTGCTCATGCCCCATGTGTCTCCTGTGGCCCACCACCCCCTGCTCATGCCCCGTGTCTCCCTCATGTTCCCCCCACCCCCCGCTCATGCCCCGTGTCTCCCTCCTGTTCCCCCGACCCCACGCTCATGCCCCCTGTCTCCCACCTGTACCCCCCATCCCCTGCTCATGCCCCGTGTCTCCCTCCTGTTCCTCCCACCCCCCGCTCATGCCCCGTGTCTCTCTCTTGTTCCCCCCACCCCCTGCTCATGCCCAGTGTCTTCCTCGTGTACTCCCCACCCCCCGCTCATGCCCTGTGTGTCTCCTGTTGCCCCCCACCCCTCGCTCATGCCCCATGTCTCCCTTGTGTTCCCCCAACCCCCGCTCATGCCCAGTGTCTTCCTCGTGTACTCCCCACCCCCGCTCATGCCCTGTGTGCCTCCTGTTGCCCCCCACCCCTCGCTCATGCCCCATGTCTTCCTTGTGTACCCCCCACCCCCGCTCATGCCCCGTGTGTCTCCTGTTGCCTCCCACACCCACTCATGCCCCGTGTTTCCCCCCACCCCCCACTCATGCCCCGTATCTCCCTCCTGTTCCCCCCACCCCCCGCTCATGCCCCGTGTCTCTCTCTTGTTCCCCCCACACCCTGCTCATGCCCCGTGTCTCCCTCCTGTACCCCCCACCCCCCGCTCATGCCCCGTGTCTCCCTCCTGTTCCCCCGACCCCACACTCATGCCCCGTGTCTCCCTCCTGTACCCCCCACCCCCCGCTCATGCCCCGTGTCTCCCTCCTGTTCCCCCACCCCCCGCTCATGCCCCGTGTCTCTCTCTTGTTCCCCCCACACCCCGTTCATGCCCCGTGTCTCCCTCCTGTACCTCCACCCCCCGCTCATGCCCAGTATCTGCCCTGATCCCCCCACCCCCCGCTCATGCCCCCTGTCTCCCTTGTGTTACCCCCCACCCCCCGCTCATGCCCTGTGTGTGTCTCCCCTGTTCCCCACCCCCCCTGCTCAAGCCCTGTGTCTCTTGTTCCCCCATCCCTCCGCTCATGCCCCGTGTCTCCACTGTTCCCCCACCCCCTGCTCATGCACCGTGTCTCCCTCGTGTACCCCCCACCTCCCACTCATGCCCCGTGTATCCCTCATGTTCCCCTCACCCCCGCTCATGCCCCATGTGTCTCCTGTTGCCCCCCACACCCCGCTAATGTCCCATGTCTTCCTCTTGTACCCCCCACCCCCTGCTCATGCCCTGTGTGTCTCCTGTTGCCCCCCACCCCGGCTAATGCACCATGTCTCCCTCATGTTACCCCGACCCCCTGCTCATGCCCCATGTGTCTCCTGTGGCCCACCACCCCCCGCTCATGCCCCGTGTCTCCCTCGTGTTCCCCCCACCCCCCGCTCATGCCCCCCGTGTCTCCCTCATGTTCCCCCCACCCCCGCTCATGCCCCGTGTGTCTCCTGTTGGCCCCCTCCCCCCACTCATGCCCCATGTCTCCTGTTGCCCCCCACCCCCTGCTCATGCCCCGTGTCTCCCTCGTGTTCCCCCAACCCCCTCTCATGCCCTGTGTTTCCCTCGTGTACTCCCCCACCACCCGCTCATGCCCAGTGTCTTCCTCGTGTACTCCCCACCCCCACTCATGCCCCGTGTGTCTCCTGTTGCCCCCCACCCCTCGCTCATGCCCCGTGTCTTCCTTGTGTACCCTCCACCCCCCGCTCATGACCCGTGTGTCTCCTGTTGCCCCCCACCCCCGCTCATGCCCCATGTCTCCCTCGTGTACCCCCCACCCCCTGCTCATTCCCCGTGTTTCTCCTGTTGCCCCCCACCCCCCGCTCATGCCCCATGTCTTCCTCGTGTACCCCCCACCCCCCGCTCATGCCCCGTGTGTCTCCTGTTGCCCCCAACCCCGGCTAATGCCCCGTGTCTCCCTCGTGTTCCCCCCCACCCCCTGCTCATGCCCCATGTGTCTCCTGTGGCCCACCACCCACCGCTCATGCCCCGTGTCTCCCTCGTGTTCCCCTCACCCCCCGCTCATGCCCCCCGTGTCTCCCTCATGTTCCCCCCACCCCTGCTCTTGCCACGTGTTTCTCCTGTTGGCCCCCTCTCCCCACTCATGCCCCATGTCTCCTGTTGCCCCCACCCCCTGCTCATGCCCCGTGTCTCCCTCGTGTTCCCCCAACCCCCTCTCATGCCCTGTGTTTCCCTCGTGTTCCCCCCCACCACCCGCTCATGCCCAGTGTCTTCCTCGTGTACTCCCCACCCCCACTCATGCCCCGTGTGTCTCCTGTTGCCCCCCACCCCTCGCTCATGCCCCGTGTCTTCCTTGTGTACCCTCCACCCCCCGCTCATGACCCGTGTGTCTCCTGTTGCCCCCCACCCCCGCTCATGCCCCATGTCTCCCTCGTGTACCCCCCACCCCCTGCTCATTCCCCGTGTTTCTCCTGTTGCCCCCCACCCCCCGCTCATGCCCCATGTCTTCCTCGTGTACCCCCCACCCCCCGCTCATGCCCCGTGTGTCTCCTGTTGCCCCCAACCCCGGCTAATGCCCCGTGTCTCCCTCGTGTTCCCCCCCACCCCCTGCTCATGCCCCATGTGTCTCCTGTGGCCCACCACCCACCGCTCATGCCCCGTGTCTCCCTCGTGTTCCCCTCACCCCCCGCTCATGCCCCCCGTGTCTCCCTCATGTTCCCCCCACCCCCGCTCATGCCCCGTGTTTCTCCTGTTGGCCCCCTCTCCCCACTCATGCCCCATGTCTCCTGTTGCCCCCACCCCCTGCTCATGCCCCGTGTCTCCCTCGTGTTCCCCCAACCCCCTCTCATGCCCTGTGTTTCCCTCGTGTTCCCCCCCACCACCCGCTCATGCCCAGTGTCTTCCTCGTGTACTCCCCACCCCCGCTCATGCCCCGTGTGTCTCCTGTTGCCCCCACCCCTCGCTCATGTCCCATGTCTTCCTCTTGTACCCCCCACCCCCTGCTCATGCCCTTTGTGTCTCCTGTTGCCCCCCACCCCAGCTAAGGCACCGTGTCTCCCTCATGTTACCCTGACCCCCTGCTCATGCCCCATGTGTCTCCTGTGGCCCACCACCCCCCGCTCATGCCCCGTGTCTCCCTCGTGTTCCCCTCATCCCCCGCTCATGCCCCCCGTGTCTCCCTCATGTTCCCCCCACCCCCGCTCATGCCCCGTGTGTCTCCTGTTGGCCCCCTCCCCCCACTCATGCCCCATGTCTCCTGTTGCCCCCACCCCCTGCTCATGCCCCGTGTCTCCCCCGTGTTCCCCCAACCCCCTCTCATGCCCTGTGTTTCCCTCGTGTACCCCCTCACCACCCGCTCATGCCCAGTGTCTTCCTCGTGTACTCCCCACCCCCGCTAATGCCCCGTGTGTCTCCTGTTGACCCCCACCCCTCGCTCATGCCCCGTGTCTTCCTTGTGTACCCTCCACCCCCCGCTCATGCCCCGTGTGTCTCCTGTTGCCCCCCACTCCCGCTCATGCCCCATGTCTTCCTCGTGTACCCCCCACCCCTTGCTCATGCCCCGTGTTTCTCCTGTTGCCCCCCACCCCCCGCTCATGCCCCATGTCTTCCTCGTGTACCCCCCACCCCCGCTCATGCCCCGTGTGTCTCCTGTTGCCCCCAACCCCGGCTAATGCCCCGTGTCTCCCTCGTGTTCCCCCCACCCCCTGCTCATGCCCCATGTGTCTCCTGTGGCCCACCACCCACCGCTCATGCCCCGTGTCTCCCTCGTGTTCCCCCCACCCCCCGCTCATGCCCCCCGTGTCTCCCTCATGTTCCCCCCACCCCTGCTCTTGCCCCGTGTTTCTCCTGTTGGCCCCCTCCCCCACTCATGCCCCATGTCTCCTGTTGCCTCCCACCCCCTGCTCATGCCCCGTGTCTCCCTCGTGTTCCCCCACCCCTCTCTCATGCCCTGTGTTTCCCTCGTGTTCCCCCCCACCACCCGCTCATGCCCAGTGTCTTCCTCGTGTACTCCCCACCCCCGCTCATGCCCCGTGTGTCTCCTGTTGCCCCCACCCCTCGCTCATGCCCCGTGTCTTCCTTGTGTACCCTCCACCCCCGCTCATGGCCCGTGTCTCCCTTGTGTTTCCCCCCACCCCCCGCTCATGCCCCGTGTCTCCCTCCTGTTCCCCCACCCCCTGCTCATGCCCCGTGTCTCTCTCTTGGTCCCCCCAACCCCCTCATCTCCCTCCTGTACCCCCCACCCCCCGCTCATGCCCCGTGTCTCCCACCTGTACCCCCCACCTCCTGCTCATGCCCAGTATCTGCCCTGTTCCACCCACCCCACTCATGCCCTGTGTATCCCCTGTTCCCCCACCCCCACTCAAGCCCCGTGTCTCCACTGTTCCCCCCACCCCCCGCTCATATCCCATGTCTCCCTCATGTACCCCCCCACCCCCACTCATGCCCCGTGTCTTCCTCGTGTACCCCCCGCCCATGCCCCGTGTGTCTCCCGTTGCCCCCCACCCCCGCTCATGCCCTGTGTGTCTCCTGTTGCCCCTCACCCCCTGCTCATGCCCCGTGTCTCCTGTTTCCCCCATTCCCCGCTCATGCCCCGTGTCTCCCTCGTGCACCCCCTACTCCCCGCTCATGCCCCGTGTCTCCCTCCTGTACCCCCCACCCCCGCTTATGCCCCATGTGTCTCCTGTTGCCCCCATCCCCCGCTCATGCCCCGTGTCTCACTACTGTTCCCCCCACCCCCTGCTCATACCCCGTGTCTCCCTCCTTTTCCCCCCCACCCCCCGCTGATGCCCTGTTGTGTTCTCTTTATACACCCCACCTTCCCTTTCCATGGTGGCCATCTTGGTAAAAGATTTTCCTTCCTACACCGGGACGCCTGCGGCGTCCCGGTATGGGAAGAAAAATCTTTTTTTAACCACCCGGGGTTCCCACTTTGAGGACCTAACATGCTAGTGGTCTTCATCTCTTGAAAAGGATGTTATGGTGACTTTGCATTAATAAAAACCTATGAAATTCAGTAAAAAAACGTTTTTATTACAGGGACATTATGGTTAAGTTGCACTAATAAAAATCTATGAAATCCAATGAAAAAACTTTGTTAAAGGGACGTTATGGTTAAGTTGCACCAATAAAAACCTATGAAATTCAATGAAAAAACTTTGTTAAAGGGACTTTATGGTTAAGTTGCACTACTAAAAACCTATGGAATTCAGTGAAAAAACTTTGTTAAAGGGACGTTATGGTTAAGTTGCGCAACTAAAACCTAAGAAATTCAGTGAAAAAAACTTTGTTAAAGGGACGTTATGGTTCCAAGTAAAACCGAAAAAACCCTGAAATTCGCCAGCTATGGTAAGCTAAGCAAGCATAACTCGTGCCACCACTATGCACTGCTAAAACTAACACCCACGACATCAAAGATGACATCACAAATGTCATTGATGACATCACTGATGACATGACATGTGTATTAACTTTTCATGAAATGTGTGTAAAGGGATTCTTATTATAATGTTGAGAAAAAAACTGTCAAGAATCATTGGACTAAATGTCATGAGCTAATTAGTGCATTAAGCAATGCATTGATATAAATATCATTCTATTATGAAGTTCTATCCAGTATAATAACCTACTCATGCAGAAACATAGACATTGTGTGCAGCATATATGATGAAGGTACAATATTCCAAATGTTGATATGTTGAATAATGAAATGATAACTGTTTTCTTATTAGAGTTTTGCGTACTGTGAAATATGTAATAAATAGCTAATAAAACCCACATATTACATAATTGCATTATTACAAACAAAACACAATGAGACAAGAACACATTAAGATATGGGTATATACTGGGAAAGTGAAGTAAGAAAAAAAGCAGAAGTAGTAGCAGAAATAATTCATAACCTAACTGATTATCTTTATGCAAATAAATGATTGCTCTGTTTGAAAGCTGCTATTTACCCTATATATTATGTATCACATGATGTGACTGGACCCTAAGGAAAGTAATGTGAGTACAATGTATACAAATATGAGCATATACAGGGAAAGTACAGTAATAAAAAAAACAACAGAACTATCAGAAAGTGCTGAGAAATCTACTGATTATCTTCATGCACAGAAAGGATTGCTGTCTTTCAAGCTTGTGTCTTCCCCTATGTATATGTTTCATATGATGTGACTGGACTGTAAGGGAATTACTGTAAGAACCTACTTGAAGGATACGTCTACAAATAAAATAAGTTTTTTAGTTTCTGACTGTTACTGAAGAAAACCATGTGGCCTAGATATGTCAGTAAAGAAAAAAAGAGTGAGCCAGACATGGGTGGATGAAGAAGGTCTCCTTAGTCATCTACAGCGAGGCTTAAGGTCGGGTCGGAGCACTGTGGATTAGGGGTTCAGGTTACAACTGATTTTTCAGAAACATGTAGTCCTAACCAAGCCGAAATTATATGCATTTTTTGTCAACTTATGAACAACGTTTGACAGTGTTCCGCAGGAGTCTACTATGGGAGATACTATTGTTAAAAATATCACAGAACCACTTCTAATGTCAATCCAGCTGTTATATTCGAACAACTCAGCTGTGGTAAGATGAAACTTAGCAGGAAATGTAACTGCACTCTTTGCCGTAGATGGAGGCATCTGGCAAGGATGCGTACGAGCACCATTATTATAGTGTACTTGCATCAACTCTGTTCTTGATGAATTAAGTGGACTTGGTTTGGTTTATTCGCATTTGGGGAATGATAGGATTCCAGAACTGTTCTTTGTGAACAACACTGTTTTACTGTCCACCACATTCAAGCCTGAGAGCATCCATGTCATGCTTTACCAGGAAGTTTGACGACCTGGGGCTTGAACTAAATGAACTAACTGTCCATAAGATGAAAGCTTCTGTCTTCAGTCACCAGAATTCCAAAAGTAAGCCACTGCATATTAGCGCGGGTGGGGGGTTATTTTAGAACAGGTGACCTCGTGTGATTGCTTAGGTATTCAATTCTAGGGTGGACTGACTAATACCTAAGGCCAATGTTGCTCCCCGGAAAACCCGTGGAACCTTGAAATGTTTTTATTTTAATCATGCAGGGGTGCAATGAGACCAGTTTTGGAGGTTTATAACTCCCAAGCGAAATGATCAACCCTGTATGGTGCTGAAATGTAGGGCTCTGTCAAGAGTTTGTCCTTAACAGTATTTTTTCTTCTGTGTTATTTATGTATGTTTTGTTTGTAAGTGGTGTTTTCTTTGCAGCGCTCTGAGGCCTGCGGAAATGTAGCGCTTTATAAGAATTCAAATAAATAAATAAATACATAGTTGAAAATATGTTTTTTAAAAGAATTTTATTATTACCCCAGAG
Source organism: Ambystoma mexicanum (assembly GCF_040938575.1). Taxonomy (NCBI): domain Eukaryota; kingdom Metazoa; phylum Chordata; class Amphibia; order Caudata; family Ambystomatidae; genus Ambystoma; species Ambystoma mexicanum. The sequence continues at coordinate 221,050,808 of NC_090936.1, read as the reverse complement.
TGTCTCGACTACTGTTGTGTGCATGGAGTGCAATGCGTGTCCAATTGAAGAGGAAGCTGCAATTAGACCATTTTTCTACTGGTTCAAGATCTGGGGGAACCCAGACCTAGCCAAATATCAGGATCCTTGACAAATATAATGAACTTGGAGGGGGATTGCAAATTCCCATGGCTTGTGCATGTGAACACCTGCATCATAGCATTGGACTTGTCCTTTTATTGGTTCATAAGGAGTTCCATTTCCAAGGACACAAAATTCAGAGATAAAAAGTTGCTTGTACATTATAGGAATGGTAAAATGGAAAGATTGTGTGGACTATTTGATCTCCAAACAAACATTTGGCTATGAGAATCTTAATGTGATTAATCCCATCTAAGCATGTGCAGCTTACATTTAATTTTGAGTTGGCTGTTTGAAGGCACAAGCCCATACTGTCCACTGGAATAACTCATCCGGTGCAAACTGATTACTGAGGGCCCCATTCTCATGTAGGTGTGAAGTACCGAAAAGGACGTTAGAAGGCTTAACGACCTTTTCGGTACTTAAGACCTATTCTGAAGGTGGCGCAGTCTTCCGAAGGAATGCTCCACTTTCGGAATACATGTGGCAGTTGCTAGGATGGGTTGGAAACCAACCTAGCAACCGTCACATTCGTAAACTGGCTTTTTGGAAGCCTATTCTTGTGGCTCTCCTCCAGTTTAATATCCAGCTAAACTAGCGCACATTTACGGTACCCTTTTGGTGCTGTTAAACTGGAGGAGTGCCACAAGAAGCCTTGTTTGGTTTAAATGGAAGTGTCCATACACCCGTGTTGTATATAGACACTTTCATGTACACCAAAGCAAGCAGCCTCAACGTTGCTGCAACGTTGAAGCGGCTGGCTTTGGTGTACATGAAAGTGTTCATATACAACGCCCGGGTGTATATGAACACTTTAATTTAAACCAAAGCGAGCACCTTCAAGGTTGCATCTTGCAACGTTGAAGCTGCTCGCTTTGGTGTAAATGAAAGTGTTCATATACACCGCACAAGTGTATATGAACATTTTCATGTACACCAAAGTAAGCAGCTTCAACGTTGCAGGATGCAACGTTGAAGCTGCTCGCTTTAAATGAAAGTGTTCATATCCACCACACAGCAGTATATGAACACTATCCTATACACCACAGTAAGCAGCTTCAACATCCTGCAATGTTGAAGCTGCTCACTTTGGTGTATAGAAAGTGTGTTCTCGGCAGCATTTTCATTAAATAACGATTCCCTCGTTATTTAACGAAAATGCTGCTGATATTCTGCAATCTGCCTGTTTCCATTAGAAACAGGCGGATTACAACGAAAGCACTGTCGTGCTTTGCGAAGACGGCCAGGCCCACATGAGAAGTGGTTACTGGGTGTCAATAAATGGCGCAGTGAGTCGTGCTATTTAGCACGCTCACTGCGCCTAGATGAGAAGCGGGCCCTCAGAGTTGTATCTGTGAAACCTTTATTCCTATTTTATAAAATGTGCGCGCTGATGGAGGCCATACACTTTTGCAAAAGTTCTTCTAACATGGACGTTGTCTTTTTGTTGTAAAATGCATACATCGGACATGGCTAAGAAGATGCAGTGTAGCAGCAATATAGAATAGGTCTCCTTTTTATCATATTGTTTTCTCTTTTACGAGACCAAATCTTTTGCTGTTTTTGGTTTTATTTGTGTATTTAATGATACAAAATAAAAATAAAATGTTAATATGGACTGTCTTGTAGGCTTCTCGGTTGGAATTTAGAAATGTGTATACAATCTATAAATTTTGATGTTGGATTTGTACCTGATTATTCTACAGCCCAGGATTGCTTGACTGATTGATATAAACTTCTTGAAGTCAGCAAAAAACCCTGGGCAATAGAACCTAGATATTATTTGTTTCTGTGTTTTGTGATGAATCCTGCAGAGTCATTGTAACATTATGCTGGTCAGAGTGCATGCTGTTGGAATGTATGGTGTAGCTTGTGGAATTCATTGCATGGGTGGAATGTTCTGTGTGCCTGGGGTTCTGCTTACTGGCAGTTGGAAGGAGCTGTCTGGGATGCTGGATGCCAGTGTTATATGTCCTGTAATTGATGATATCTTGGACACTGGAGATAAGGTACTCACCCAACTCGGACTCTCCTGGCACTTATTAATTGGAAGAACCCTGCTACTTCATTTTGGTAACAATGTGGTTTTGTCCGGAGAGAGGAGGAGGCTGTGAGGGGAGCAGCATTTTGAACTACCACTGTCCCCTGAGGAAGATCCATCCACACACATGGTAGCCAGTAGGGACGGTGTGGACCTCCTGGGAGATTCAGTCCCAAATGCTCCATGGACCTTCTTACTGCCTCGGCCTCTTGCCCTCCATCTCCTTTAATTCCAGACAGCCGCACAACTCGCAACCGCTCCATAAAACACCTATATGATCCAGAGTTCACAGTTAGCCATGCCAGGCACACTGCAATGCGGTGTTCAGATGCGCATTTTGAAGTTCCATTTCAAATGCGAAGATACAGTCAACAGCTTCCCATCTGTGAGTGAAGGGCCAACACAACCGGGCAAAATGTGATTGGCTCTGCAGCAGCGTGCCTGCCCATTGGCACCCAAAACCATGATGTTACCAGATCTGCCAGAGCAGCAGAGGTAAAAGTATTTGACTCGGGTGCTGGATGACACTGGTATATGTCTTGTACTTGACGTTATCTTGGACACTGGCAATACAGTACTTACCCAACTTGGACTCTCCCAGCACTTATTAACTGGAAGAACCCTGCTACTTCGGTCATCACTGATCCCCAACCAAAGATCTCCTCCCATGTGGCCAAGGGAAGGCAGCGGCTACCTGATCCTGATCCTGGGGTGGTATTATGCGGGAGGATCACATGGTAGGAAATGGCTGTGGGGAGATGTGGTGACTTCATCAGGAGAGACACAGTATTCTTCCCTTTCTATAATTCCAGAGTTCCTAGTGGCATATGATCATTATTCAAAACCCTCCAGTTTTAAAACCTTTAAACCCTTTCTTGTCAAACATTCTAGATAGAAGAAAACCATTCACTCTTCATATATACATAACACCCATAAAACACATTTGACATCTCTCATTAAGTCTTAAGTACTGACACAAGACAGAGGAGCAAGAAGTCAATGTGGAATGAATGTAACACCAAGTTAAACGTTCAGACTAGTTGTCATCCTAACAATCAGCTTCATGGGTCATTTTAACCTGAGGAACACCATCAATTAAGAGAGGAGAGCTGCAGAGCAAGTGAATCAGGAACCGGACTGAAATGCAGAGACAGACACACATAGACAAGTTGTACTGGAAGAGCCAGAAGCTTGCAGTAAACAGTCTGTAAGCATGCTTTACCAGAGGAACAGGAGTCCGGTGAAAGTGCAGCGGGTTCCTTGGAGGGAGTGAGGCTGTAGCAGATGTGGTCCTGGGGGCTGTCTCGGTTCCATTGGCGAGTGGTTGTGAAGCCGATGCAGGAACTGAACAAGAGTCTGCTTACAGGGGAAGCCTGCCCAGAGATAAAACTTCACCGCAGCTACATTTTACATCAGTGAGTCGGCCCAGAGAAGTTGGGGACCCGGGATGTGCCAGCAAACTTACAAACAATTGAATAACTATTTTGAATACTGACCAAATTGTTATGAACGTCAAAAGCTGTACAAATCTCCTTATATGAAATGTCCATTTGGGGAAACTTGGAACAAGCAGCCACATGTCAAGAGATACTAACAAAGAAGTTGAAGGGCAAACGTAGAAATCTCCTTATATGAAATGTCAATTTGGGGAAACTGAGAACAAGCATTGCCACAAGCTAAGAGATACTATTGAAGAAGTTGGGTGGTAAAAGCTGTACAAATCTCCTTAAATGAAATGTCAGTTTTAGGAAAGTTGGAACAAGCATTGCCAAAAGTCAAGAAATACTAAGGAAGAAGTTGACAGACAGAACTTGAAGAAATCTCCATACATGGGATGTCAATATTGTGGAAGTTGGAACAAGTAGTACCTGAAGTCAATTAGGTATAAAGAGTAAATGAGTGCAACAGTGTTATGTAAGGCAAGGAAACATTGTAGGAAGACCTGGTGAAAGAAACACATCAGGCAGGGAACGTGTTTTGCAGAAAGACACCTTGCAGCAGAGTACACAAGGGGATCTGCAAAATCCAGAAGAGGGCATTCCTGGCAGGGAAAATCAGGCAATCCATAAATCATAAGGAACATTCTGAAAGAAACCTGGCAGGAGAGCATATCAGGAGATCGAAAGAATCAAGTAATTTCTCGCAGGGGCTTATACCAAGAAATGATCCTTGGAATAGTCGTTTGAAAGAGAAACTTCATCATCTGAAGCAGTTGTTGAAAATAGACATTTTGCCATCCTGTAAAGTAGAACAGACTTATTTTTGCCATCCTCCAAACAGTTTTGTTGGAAAATACAGTTCTACTATTTCTGTGGAATCATTGTTTGGAAAAAGGCACTTTTTGCCATCCTTAAGAAAGTGTTTTATGAAAATTGTTTGGAAAAAGACATGTAATGCCATCCTTAAGAAAGTGTTTTAGAAAAGAGATATTTCAACTACTCCTAAAAATCAGACTTTAAGAAGGACACTTTTGTTATTCTACCTGGAATAATCCAGGGGGAGGGACCCCCCATGGATTCAAGAATTAACTGTTGAATTTATTTTCATACTTGATTTACATACTCAAAATCAGAAACATTTATTTTGTAAATTTGATTGTTTAAGTGTGAGGGTCAGATATGTTTCAGACACAAGGACTGATCTTTAGCTTTGGTTTCCGTGATAGGGAAACTCTACTTAGATTAGGCACAGACAGGCCTTTATCCGAACCCTTTAATTTAATAAAATATTTAATGTTGAAAATGTTACAACTTTGTATCTGCCTCTCATTTCTGACCCTTCATAGTTTCCCCTATTTCATGATGAGCGGCTGTTAGATCAGAGTGTGGTAATTCTAACACAATTCATCTATGACTTTGTGGTACCACGAGTTGCGTTCGTTGTACCGCTCTTTTGTCATATGGCCTCATAACCCCTTTTTTTAAGAAAAATAAGGGACTAGCTTCACTATGCCCAGTTTCTCTTCTGATAACCTTATTAAAGGCATTCATGAGGATGGAATCATTCATCTGACAGAAGGCCAAATAGGATAAGGGGGCAACCTCTTCTAGTTCTTCATGGCTTATCATTATAATGGAGAGTTCTGCTTCCACAAAACCTTTAGAACCGTGTTTTGTCTCTTTTTGTTTGGTGACTTCTTGGGGTACAAGAATGCCCTGATCAACCTTTTCCCCATGTCTCACAGTGTACGGATCATTTCCGTAATTATGTAGAAGAATTTTAACATCCCCTCAGAAATCAGGATCTATAACTCCTGACATTACATCTAACCCATATCTCCAAGTAAGACCAGATTTGGAAGCTGCATAATATAGATGTCTTTCATCTGGTGGTATTTTAGTTTCTTCAGTACTTTGCCAGTCTACCCGTATGGATTCAGCTGTGGATATTGTGGGGATTTTTGCTTTGGAATTCAGTTTTGTGGATATTATGGGTCCCCAATTTCTCGCAACTGGTATACATCCCACCCTGACACCATTTGACATGAGTCAGAAGAAGGACACAGACACTCTGCGGACTGTGTATGATCTTTTACTAAAATCATATTTTAAGGCCTAACTTTCCCTCTCTCTATGGATGGTCCCTGTCTATATTACTAAGGTTCTCGTCAGTCATTCGTGAATGTCAAAAGGAAGAGGTCTGCTGCCCAAAACTAACCTAACTGACCCCACCAGTGTGAAAACTCACTTAAGTCAGGAGAATGGCTCCCTTCTCTTGAAGGTACTCTTAGTACTTGTGGCTAGGATTTCTTGAATCAGTATCCGTAACCCTTCAAAGCGACAAATGACATTTCTCCCCTGCTTGGGAATCCCTTTCGGTGATCTTTTATACAATCTATGCTCCTGGTTGCTGGTTTCAGCATATCCTTAGAGATGAATATTTTTCTGGTAGGCTTTCACTCCTGGGCAATTATAGTTTAGCTTGTTTTGGTCTACTTGACTTTGTTCATACTTCAATTGAAGAGTTCATCGAATCTCTGGTTCTTAATATTTTCTCTCTTTTATATAATATTCCTCTTGCCCAGCATATCAGGGTTCTTTTGCCCTTTTCCCTGGGTGCTATTATCCACTGTTCATGTCTCTTAGTATTCAGATATTTTTTCTCCTGTGTCACAGCATTTTAAGTTCACCAATTTCAGATTTAACGACTTTGACATTTCACTACTACTGAAATGAGTATCTTGCACTGTATAATGTTTTCTTCTAGGCCTCCTGTTGTTCCCGTTCTCTCTGTTACCTTAAACTCTGAAGGAAAGCCTCTTGTGAGCATTGTTCTTTGGGGACCTTCTCATTGTCTCACATCGCAGTCGGTTTCTTTTCATCAGCGTTTTCTTCTACCTCGTAGTGTCTCGGTCTCTTGATGCCTGACTGAACACCCTGCTGTTTTAAGCCTGTGGTGGTTTATGCACCAGCTGGCCACCAGGAATCCCATGTGGACTCGCCACCACCTTCCTCTGGTCTCCTACCCTTTTGGGTTCCCAGGCTGGGGATTCACTGTGGGTCTGACGTCCCGTTCTTCTGTTTCATGTGAAAGTTTGAAACTCATAGGCTTCTGTAAGGATATTTGGCATGTTACAGCACAGAGTACAGCACTACTGCACAAGTAGCATTTTTTTTTTGCAGCACCACCACAAGGGTGCGGTGCATTGCTATATGGGTTAGCAGATTAACAAGGAAAGACAGACTATTCAGTCAAAAACGATTTTAACATATAAGATGCAAATCTATTTTTACAGTTAAAAGCACACGTGTTCATTTAAAAATGCACACTATTTTTCACCTGAAATGCCTATATTGCTAGAGACACATTTGAAAATTAACAGCTAACATATTAACCATTAACCTGACTAATAAAACCTTATTTTAATATAACTCACTAATAAAATGTGTTCTCTACTGCAGAATTAGGCATACTTTGAAAACCAGTTAAATGAGTGTGCAGATTTTTTTTTCCTCTCTTCTCTGCCTGATTATCCGTGTTGTTGTGCACAGTAACGGCAGGAAGGAGGAAGTCAGATTTGCAACAATTGCAAATGTATAAGCGAAGCTATTGTTGAAGAGTAGGAGGATGAGAGATGATGGATTTCATTGGAACACGTCATAAAGAGGGCTGAGAGGAAAGTTTTAGTGGGCAGTATCAGGGAAAAAGAGAGGCAGACATCTTTCTGCACTACTGGGGAGAAGACCTGGCTGTGGGGGTGTCCTGCTGCAGTCGAGACTGGGGAAAGCTGAAAGAATTACCTTTCCACTGGCAGAGGCAGTCCTATCTGAAAAAGCTGAGAATTCCAGGCAATGACCCCGGCTTGAGAAGGCAAGCGTTCCTTTTTGCTGGAATTAAGCCAAGAGAGCCACATTCACAGAGAGAAGCCTCTGAACAGATAAGGTAATTACCTAACTGGGGGAGCTGTGTGTGTGCACGAAAGTATGCAGTCAGTGTAGAAAAATGAAAGTCCCGTGCGTGTCTTAATCAAGTGCTAATGTTGCAATTTAAGTTCTGTTCTCCGCCACTATAATTGCAGTGTGTCATTGAAAATGCTTTGATTGTTCCATTTTATTGCTGTAAAGAATGAGATCATGTCTAAATGCAACTTTTATAATACAGAAAATATTTGAAAACAGACGGGTGGTTTATTTTCTATTTACCATTACAATGCCAATGATGTGGGGAGATTTTTAAACAGTGCAATGGTCATTTTAAGACAGATGTGTGTATGTCAGAATCAGTATGAATAATTGTGAGTGACTGTAGTATAACTTGTTGGAGGTACATGAGCCAACGGGAAGAGAGACTCTCTGAACATAGCTCCCTACCGTATATAAGGTAGTGGAAATTACCACAAGACTACCACATATAGCTCTCTGTCGTAAATAAGTCAGTGAGTTTGCCCATGGTGGCGCACCAACACTATCACTGGAAATTGTGGTATCTCTAGAATGCAGGTCTGAGGTCTCTCTAGTGATCACACGAAAAAGCTAAGCGAAGATAAGGGATTCTGGACATTGGGGCCACAAATAAAACAAGGGAATTATGCTCACCAAAATACCACCAACCACGTATACCAAATATGCAGGTCTGGGTGCTGAAATAATGCATGTCCATTGTATTATTGTTGCACATGGCCAAATCTGAATACAAAGAGTGATTATTGCTAAGTTATTTTTCGGCGGTAATAAAATACCGTCAGGCCCCAAATCTCCACAAAATACCCTACATATTTATGGTGCGTTGGCCGGGAAAGTGATCATAGAGTACCTACTGGGCGTGGCAAGCGTGTCTCACACTGCCATTTGCACATTAAAGGGAACCCATTTTATAATAGCAGTGTGCCACTAAAAACGAATTTCAGAATGTCACAAAGGGAAACCACATTCTCAGATCTAGTGCAATATTTAGAGGCAAAGTTATTTGCACATGGGAATTGGTCTTCGAACAGTACCTTAGAATGGAGTAACCGCATTCAGGGTGAGGTGCAGAAAGAAAAACTAGACAATATTTTTGCAGAAGGCAGCATAATTCAGGTCTGCCTTACAAGATTATTGAATGCAGCCGATAAAAGTGCAGAGAAAGACTGTTTAATACGGCTATGCGGCAAAATATGGTTTATTTTAAACAAGTCCCTGCGAATGCAAGAGAATGATACTCAGCTAATTAACAGGTTAAAGACTGAATTAGATGGGGCAAGTAAAAATCAGGAAATGTTGAGAGCAGAATTGGATGTATGCCAAAAAGACATGCAATTAAAATGCAGAGACTTTGATACTCAGTTATCCAAAAGCAAGAAACAATTTGAAGATAGTGAGCAAGAATTGACACACTTAAAAGCCTTAGTGGATCACATTAGGCAGGATAAAGATGAGGTTGTTTCAGAAATGCAGATTTTACAAAAAGAACATTGCGAAAAAGAAGGTGATCTCCAGAGTGCAGAACAAGAAATGATTAAAATGATCCAAGAAAGAGACAAGAGAAATAAAGAGTTCAATGAATGCCAAATGCAAATGTGCGATATGCAGGAGGCAATTAATAAAATGAGTGATGAAAATAATTATTTGCATGATGAAGCCAACAGACTCCTTAAAAAGTGTAAGGACTTAGAACAGCAAATGTGCATTCCCAGGTCCCAGGAGAGGCGGCAGGGTACCACATTCAATGGAGTGGAGGTGAATTCTAGCTCTGCCCAAAGAGCTAGTGCCCCAGTGACAGGACCGGTGACTGAACTTGGTTGCAGCGCCCTTGGGGGATTTGATACTCCCATTGGGGGCAGCCACCAATCTCATACACCTGAAAACAGGATTGAATCACAAAATAGTGCAATTCCATGCATTGCAACAAGTAGCCCCATAAAAATAATGAAATCCATTAAAGCCCTGATCAAACCATTTAAAAAGGGAGGTGAATGCTGCATTGAGGATCACTTAGAAGCGGTGCATGACATTTTTAAAGCGCTCCAGATACCTAAGGAACAGTACAGACAATATTTTCATTTAACTTTAGATGCCCCGACGGCCAGCATCATAAGGGGATTAAATGAACAGCAGAATATGACATGGCTGGAGTTTGAAAAAGAAATTAGGCGTCATTTTTCTCCTTTTCAGTCATTGCAGGAGGCAAAGAAAGTCGCGTACACTATTACTGCTGGACCTAATACATCACCTCGCCAATTTTTACAAGACTTAAAAAGAGCATTCTCTCGCTTTGATGTATCTTTTGACTCAAATTCCAATGAGTTTAAAACCGCATACTTCTATGGGCTACAGAAAGACATCATATCCCAATTGGTCCGTGAATTTGACCGTGACAAGTCCCTTGAATGGATTGTACATCAAAGCACCAAGCTATATGAGGTACTCTATTGTCAGGGTAGAGAAAGTGATAAAATGAAAGATACTAGGCCTAAATCTAAAGAACCCTCAGCCACAGTAATGGAAATCAGGTCAGCCAAAATGTCTCTTGAGTCTGCTCAAAGCCAAGGTAAAAATAATGTGACACCTGAACAAAGGGGTAATCAACAAAGATCGCCATTTCCTGTACCAATGTTCCAATCACATGATCCTAGTAATAGAGAGAGCTACATCAGCCCTAGATATTTAGGAGATAGACCCCGGGTAAGATACCGGTCTGATATGGCAGGTATGAACCATAACCAGAGACAAAATCAAGATCAAAGAAATGATGGTCCCTACCAGTCATTGGGGACACAGAGCAGATTTGATCCCAGCACCATGATATATGGTAATCAGGATAGGCCCCGATATGTGGATCGATTTACTGATAATGGAAATCAACATAGGGGCCAGTACCCACAATCTGAGAGACAGGACATGAGGCAAAACGTGAACTACAGTCCACGCCAGTACAATGATTCCCCACCAGGGGACTATAATCAAAGGATGGGTGCAACCCGCTCCCCTCCACAAATGAATCAAGAGTTCAGAATCCATCCCAACCGGTATCAATCACCTGAGAGGTATCAGAATAGATCCAATCAGGGGGAAAACAACCAATATCGACCTAGGCCACAGAAAGAGGATCCTAGAGAGGTGGAAAGGTTCCAATGCCTTGAGGCCCAAGTGAAAATGTTAGCTGAGCAAATAGGAAAGCTCTATACAGCGCAAAAACAACCTTCCAAAGAGGGGGCTGATGGCCATAGCAATGACCGGGGGGCTTCCGAAAAGTGACTAAGTACTCATGATAACTGCAGTGCCAAAATGACAGATTGCTCTGATATAACTTTGCATAACGACTCTGAGATGACTAATGGATTAAAAATGAAAGTACCAGTAAATGAAATTGTGATGGAAAGTGTAAATACTTCTAAAAAAGAGGTACGGTTTAACTTAGAGCTAAATAAAACAGTAAAGATTTGCACAAATGAAAAAGAAACATTAGGAATTCCAAAAGAACAAAGGGACAGATTTAAGAAAAATGACTCATGCATGGGGAATACCAGTGAACAGGGAGTAAGTGGGGATGCCATGGCTCCTTCCCTGGGCAAGCAAAACAATGACCAAACACAGACAGAAAAAGGAAATACTCACAAGGAGGGTATATGTAAGGATATTTGGCATGTTACAGCACAGAGTACAGCACTACTGCACAAGTAGCATTTTTTTTTTTTTTTTGTTTTTTTTTGTTTTCAAATATTTTCTGAAATTAACATTAAGCATCTCAGCCCTCTTTATGACGTGTTCCAATGAAATCCATCATCTCTCATCCTCCTATTCTTCAACAATAGCTTCGCTTATACATTTGCAATTGTTGCAAATCTGACTTCCTCCTTCCTGCCGTTACTGTGCACAACAACACGGATAATCAGGCAGAGAAGAGAAGAAAAAAAAAAAATCTGCACACTCATTTAAATGGTTTTTAAAGTATGCCTAATTCTGCAGTAGAGAACACATTTTATTAGTGATTTATATTAAAATAAGGTTTTATTAGTCAGGTTAATGGTTAATATGTTAGCTGTTAATTTTCAACATTAAGAGAGTAAAAGAATTAGATCAGGCAATCTAGCGCAATCCAGAATCACTTCATGGACACTGGCATTACAAGGTTTTCCCGTAGAAGTAAGATATGGACAAAATAAAAAGAGCCCAATTGCTCAAGGGTTAGCTGACTTACATGACTGTGCAGCTGAACAAATAACAAATGAAATGGATGTGGAAGCTAGTTTACAGGAATTTGAACAATCACCACACAAAGCTTTTGATGAAAAAACATGCAAGGATTTGCCAACTGTATATGTGGATGGTTGTGCTTTTCACATTGAAAATGACAGTAATAAACAATTAGTGGCAGGAATAGGAAATGTCTGGTTGAAATGTGAAGGCGTTCCTAGTATAGGGATGAGGATTGGAGATAGGAGCAGTCAGGTGGCGGAATTGGCAGCCATCTATAAAGCAATTGCTACTGCAGTTGATAAAAAGTTCAGTGAAATTGTCCTGGTGACTGATTCTGACTATGCACGGAATAGCTTTGTGGAATATTTGCCTGGTTGGAAAGCAAGAGGCATGGTTACATACAACAAAAAGCCACTTAAACATGGAAAAATGATACAAGCCATAGACAAATTGGTGTCAGAAAATAATTTAACAATATACTGGAGAAAAATTCGTGGGCATTTAAAAACACCAGGAGAGGATAAGGAGGGAAATGATAAGGCAGACCATCTGGCTAAGATTGGGGCTGTGATGGGAGAATTGCTACCTATTGATTATTTAATGGGTGAAATACAAATTGATGCAGTCACACGTTCTAAAGCACCAAAGGAGGTAGATCAACCGGTGGTGCAGTGGAGTCATGACACGCCAGACCAAGATTTGATTGAGGCACAAAAGAATGATCAAATTTTAGGAATCTATTATAATCATTTGATAGATCCTGAACAAAATCCTTTAACAGAAAATGATTGTATGGGAAAAGAAGAGTTGAGGGTGTTATTAAAGAACAAAACACGAATTAGATTACAGGATGGACTCATGATTAGAGAGTCCATAACAGGGCAAATACAGTGGGTAGTACCCCTTTCATTCAGAGGACTAATGCTACACCATGCACACGATGCCATAACTGCAGGCCATAGAGGTTCACAAAAGACATTAGAAATACTAAAAGATTATGCTTACTGGCCACATATGTCCCAAGATGTGGAATTATATACTAGAGGATGTCTAGTATGCGCCCAATTTAAACCTGCTTCACCAATGCATAGAGCACCATTGATGAAAAGAGGCCTAACTCTCCCATGGTCAGATTTGCAAATAGACTATGTAGGTCCTTTAAAAAGGTCAAGCAGGGGACACCGCTATATTTTGAGTGTGGTATGTTTGATGTCAAAGTGGATTGAGTGCATTCCCGCACCAGATTGTAGTGCGCAAACAGCAGCCACATTGCTGGTGAACCATGTGTTCTCAAGGTTTGGGTTGCCACAAAGAATTGAGTCAGACAGAGGAAGTCATTTCACAAGTACTCTAATGAGTAAGGTATGGCAAATACTAAGTGTGAAAAGGAAACTACATATCGCATATCGGGCGGCGTCTTCAGGTACAGTTGAAAGAAGCAATAGGTCTGTTGTGGACATTTTAAAGAAATTTGTGGCAGAAGCAGGTTCCAGCTGGGATTTGCGTTTACCATTGGTTTTGATGGCAATCAGGTCGACTCCTGCCAAAGCAACAGGTGTTAGCCCCCATGAGGTCTTAACAGGTAGGAAAATGGTGTTACCACAACACCTACTATACAGAACACATGAGCAAACTCTAGTGAGTGCATCCACAGTTCATGAATATATTGATGAACTGAGGAGGCATTTGCAACATGCATTTGCTTTTGTGCAGAGAAATCTGGAAAGAGCTGCTGACAGTGCTAAGTCATATTATGACAAAAAGACATCAGTAAAGGAATACAATGTAGAGGATCAGGTGTACAAGTTTCATTTTGGAAAAAGTAAACAGAAAAATTCTAAATTTCTGGCAGCCTGGCAGGGGCCATTTCGAATTATAGATAAAGTCTCTCCTGTAGTGTATAAAATTTTGAAAAATGAAGGTGAAACAGCAATAGAGCAGTTTGTCCATGTAAATCAAATCAAACCATGCCATCCCAGACATGAGATCAGGCAGCTTGAGCATGTGGAAACGGATAGAGTCCCTTGAGAAAATAAATGGGTGTGATCAGGAGGCAGTGACAAAGAAGTTAAAAAAAGTTGATTGTAATGATGGCACATAAACACTGTAATATATGTGAAAATATATAATATAAATAAATAAATAAATAAATAAATAAATAAATAAATGCACATATAACGGAAGCTCGTGGTTGGTGTGCAGAGAGAAAGTGTATTAAATATTGAATGCTGTTTTATATGTGTTTGTTTTCTTTTAACTTGTGTTTAATTTCAAAAAAAAGAAAAAAAAAAAACGAAGTATTTTTACCAAGCATGTTTTATTTTTGGCAAAAGGATGAAGTTAATATTGTGCTATGTACTTAATCTGTTTATTTTCTATTTTGATTTAGACAATTAACATTATTTGATCGGAGGTTCCGGGATCAGAGGCCACGGGAGACGATGGAGTCCTGGAGTCCCCTGGATGAAGACCAAAAGATGCCTGCCTCCAGGTGGAGGTGAAGACAAAATAACCGGAATGCCAAAAGAGATGACTACTGTGGATTCAAGATTGCCAAGATGAAAGAGTACTCGAATGAACCGAATAACATCGCTGGTCGGGATATACCAAAAGAGACAAAACAAAAGTTCCGGCATATGAAGTTCCACGTATTTATTATTTTAATTATTTATTTTAACTTGTTATATTACTTATTTGTTTTAGTTAGTTGTTTTATTTCATTGTTTTTAAGTGACTTGGAAAATTTAAACTTAAAGTAATGCCACTTCCACTGAGAAGGCAAATGTGGAACATTTTATGGACTTATGGACTCAGATGAAATATTGATTGCAAATTTTCATTGATGCACATGAATATTCATTTTGTTGGATTGATATATTGTAAAAAAAAAAAAAAAGAACAAGTTGTTTTTAGAGATTGGCTTGGATTATAGCCAAGTTCTAAAAACAAAAGGAGGGTATATGTAAGGATATTTGGCATGTTACAGCACAGAGTACAGCACTACTGCACAAGTAGCATTTTTTTTTTGCAGCACCACCACAAGGGTGCGGTGCATTGCTATATGGGTTAGCAGATTAACAAGGAAAGACAGACTATTCAGTCAAAAACGATTTTAACATATAAGATGCAAATCTATTTTTACAGTTAAAAGCACACGTGTTCATTTAAAAATGCACACTATTTTTCACCTGAAATGCCTATATTGCTAGAGACACATTTGAAAATTAACAGCTAACATATTAACCATTAACCTGACTAATAAAACCTTATTTTAATATAACTCACTAATAAAATGTGTTCTCTACTGCAGAATTAGGCATACTTTGAAAACCAGTTAAATGAGTGTGCAGATTTTTTTTTCCTCTCTTCTCTGCCTGATTATCCGTGTTGTTGTGCACAGTAACGGCAGGAAGGAGGAAGTCAGATTTGCAACAATTGCAAATGTATAAGCGAAGCTATTGTTGAAGAGTAGGAGGATGAGAGATGATGGATTTCATTGGAACACGTCATAAAGAGGGCTGAGAGGAAAGTTTTAGTGGGCAGTATCAGGGAAAAAGAGAGGCAGACATCTTTCTGCACTACTGGGGAGAAGACCTGGCTGTGGGGGTGTCCTGCTGCAGTCGAGACTGGGGAAAGCTGAAAGAATTACCTTTCCACTGGCAGAGGCAGTCCTATCTGAAAAAGCTGAGAATTCCAGGCAATGACCCCGGCTTGAGAAGGCAAGCGTTCCTTTTTGCTGGAATTAAGCCAAGAGAGCCACATTCACAGAGAGAAGCCTCTGAACAGATAAGGTAATTACCTAACTGGGGGAGCTGTGTGTGTGCACGAAAGTATGCAGTCAGTGTAGAAAAATGAAAGTCCCGTGCGTGTCTTAATCAAGTGCTAATGTTGCAATTTAAGTTCTGTTCTCCGCCACTATAATTGCAGTGTGTCATTGAAAATGCTTTGATTGTTCCATTTTATTGCTGTAAAGAATGAGATCATGTCTAAATGCAACTTTTATAATACAGAAAATATTTGAAAACAGACGGGTGGTTTATTTTCTATTTACCATTACAATGCCAATGATGTGGGGAGATTTTTAAACAGTGCAATGGTCATTTTAAGACAGATGTGTGTATGTCAGAATCAGTATGAATAATTGTGAGTGACTGTAGTATAACTTGTTGGAGGTACATGAGCCAACGGGAAGAGAGACTCTCTGAACATAGCTCCCTACCGTATATAAGGTAGTGGAAATTACCACAAGACTACCACATATAGCTCTCTGTCGTAAATAAGTCAGTGAGTTTGCCCATGGTGGCGCACCAACACTATCACTGGAAATTGTGGTATCTCTAGAATGCAGGTCTGAGGTCTCTCTAGTGATCACACGAAAAAGCTAAGCGAAGATAAGGGATTCTGGACATTGGGGCCACAAATAAAACAAGGGAATTATGCTCACCAAAATACCACCAACCACGTATACCAAATATGCAGGTCTGGGTGCTGAAATAATGCATGTCCATTGTATTATTGTTGCACATGGCCAAATCTGAATACAAAGAGTGATTATTGCTAAGTTATTTTTCGGCGGTAATAAAATACCGTCAGGCCCCAAATCTCCACAAAATACCCTACACTTCCTCGCTTCGGCTTACTCTGCCTTCTCTCTCTTCAGGTGTTCCTAAGCTCTGGGCCTTCCCGTGCCTGCGTAGCTTTCATCTCTCACCACAGGTGTTGCTCAGTTCAGGGCCTTTCAGTGCCTGGGTATGCATTCCTCGCTCTCAACTTTGCTCAATGAGTACACGTTTCTCAACATACTCCTCCCAGTGGATTGGATATCTCAATTTAAAGGAACATGTCCTTTTTCTATGTTATAATAACATCTCTTTAAGTGTTTCTTCATCCCAGTCTTGATCTTTAAAATGCTCTGATATATTGGAGCATCCCAGGTAGGTCACGGTCTGTACATCTTTAGGGAGTTTCTCAAAAGAGCAGGAGTTCTAGTCCCCTAAGAGGGAGTCTCTCCTGTTGAGGTCCCACTTGCCTCTACCCCTAGGGAGGGTGTTGCACAGCAGGACTCCCTTCCCTAGCCTCAAAAACTTTGAAATGAGGCCAGAGACATTCCCTCTGCTCATAGTTCGTGGGAACTGATTATGCTCTGCTCGTAGTGTTATACTGAGGTATTATCCTTGGATATTTGGGTATATAGTAGGCTTGGCATTTTTAAAAAAAAACATGTTTTATTTGATTTAGCTGATAAATCAACTTTTCAAATACAACTTATTACATTTTTCATGTAAACCCCATAAACAAATATAAGTATACAACATAAAAGTTCATAATTATTTCGTTAACAATTACTTCTTTCTTATCTAAACATTATATACAATATAAAATTATAAAAACACATATTTCAGTTTAAGAAATTACACCATTTTCTTCAGGATATACTTCATCTAGAAATTGTACTATTGACTTCCATACAGTGAATTTAACACTTTGAAAGAGCAAGATCCATATCTCTTTATCTTCAGCAGCATGAAAAAGATGTAACTTATTAGATAAATGTTTCTCTTGTTGAACATTGAGTTGAGGACAAGAGATTATAACATGTTGTAAGGTTTCTTTTTCTGTGTGATTTTTGCAAAATCTGCAGAAATTCATGTTCAATGGTTGGATTTTTCTTCTCACAAGAATATCTCTAGTGGGCCATTGATTTAGTCTGAAACGTAAGTATTTCTTCCTTATTATTGGAGAAGGACATTTTAGCAAATAGGTAGACATAAAGCGTAATTTTTAATGTTCAAAGGTGTGAGTCTCGAAATCTTTATATTTTAAACAAGTTTCTCTTTTTATCATCCAATCCCAGTAATAAAATTTAATTTTAGCACGAGTTTGATTTTCTAGCAGAAGCTTGATGGTAATATCTGCCTCAGTTAACATATTCAGATCCATGTTACGCCATTTATTTGGAAAATGAGATTTAGATAGAACTAATTGGTAGGCTACCACGCTCAACATATTATTAGTTTCCAAGCCCGTAAGGCATTTTCCAAAAAAGGAACAAATTGCCACTTGACTCGACTGGCTAGGGAAACTATACCCAATTCAAATGTTATAATTGGCATCGGAGTGCTATCAGGAAGGAATAGCACATTTCTCCAAAACCGTGCCTCTAGTTTGTTCCATACATTATCAGTGAAATATAGCATTGATTCAATGCCATAGGTTAGTATGGGAATTACCTTCTGCTCATAGAACAATAATAAATGTTTATATGTGAATTTCCCAGATTTATAGATAAAAATTTTTGCTTGGGAGATAAAGGAAACCAGTTTTGATTGTATTTTATTCAGAAATATAGTATTTGTAGTTGCATTCGGTATTGTTATTCCCAAATAATTATATTCTTTTACAATTTCTAAGGATTTCTCATAGAGGGTCCAGCTTTTCAATGAGAATTTCTGTGGTTTCATTGAGTTCTTGCATACCATAACCATAATCATACCATTCACTACTAAGTTGTTTTAGTGACATAGGATGTTAACACTGTTAATAGGTTTTGGAGTCCTCGTGGTGTCTGGGATATCAAAACCAAATCATCAGCGTAAAGTAGCCAGACTAGGCGCTGGATTCCGAGTTTCGGAGCATCTGAAACAATATCCGCAAAGGCAGCTCCCATATCCAAAATAAAAAGATTAAACAAGATGGAAGCCATTATACAACCCTGCTTAAGGCCTGAATAGGTGTTAAATTTCGCAGTTAAATAGCCGTCCATTGAGAGACAGACATGCATTGTCGTCTATGAATGTAGTTGTTTTATCAAAGCCAGTAAGGATGATGGACAGTCAAATGATTTTAATTTGTCAAATAATAAGGTTCGATCTATTGAGTCGAAAGCCATGCGGAAATCCATAAAAGCAAAATAAAGTGGTTGTTTACAGGCAGCATATTGTGATTTCGGCAAATTAATGGCAATCATGTTTGGTAGTGTTCTAAGCCCCTGTACAAAACCTGACTGAAAGGGGTCTCTCTTAAGATTTACTTTAGACCACTCATTCAGTTCTTTAAGTATAATGCGACAAAATATCTTGCTAGGGGCATCAAGCAAGGAAATTGGTCTATAACTTGCCAGGTTAGCTCGATCACCTTTTTTATAAACTGGAATGGTAATTGAATGCTTCCAGGAAGTTGGAATTTGTTGCCTGTAAAGAATGTTTTTAAACATGATGTGTAGTATGTCTGCCCATAGTTCAGGAAATTGTTTCATAGCCTGATTAGATAATCCGTCCGGGCAAGGCGCCCTTGATCTGCTAGACCTATGAATGAAGTATAGAATGTCGTCTCTCTCAAACTTCAGGTGAATCTTTTCATCACTCTCAATAAGCGGACAAGGATGCGCAGGGGTAGGTTTGGAATAAATGGAAGAGTAATATTTAATCCATATTTCCTCTTTTACATCGTTTGTCTGAACAGCTATTTGGTGTCCAGCCGTTGCCTGATTGATTATTCTCCAGGATTCAGCCGAATTCTTAGAGGCAAGTATTTTTAACATATTGCTCCCATCATTTTGATATAGTTTGGCTTTCATGCTCCTCAACCAGTTCCGATATTTTGTTTTAATTTGTATAAGAGCTGGAAGTTGGCTGGCTTTGGGCAATTTCAAAACAGTTATTTTTTTGGATCGAATTTGTTATTTCATGATTCTAATCTCATGATTATACATGTGTAGATGTGGCACTTGTTTGATTTTATGCCTAATGGAGTCAAGCCGACCCCAGATGCCCCCCACAAAGGAATCTCTGTGCCCCCAGGCCCCTGCACCCTCTTTGCGTCCCCTCTCCCCGCTCCTTCCTGGATCCCTGCTCCCGCCTCCCATCCCGCCCCCCGTTACCCATTGGCTAACTGGGCCCGTGGGCTCGGGTCTAGCGACCCGCGGCAGCCTCCCTGCTTCCTTTACCATCAGGAAGCAGGTGAGTGCTGCGCAGGGCAAGCCGACCCCAGATGCCCCCCACAAAGGAATCTCTGTGCCCCCAGGCCCCTGCACCCTCTTTGCGTCCCCTCTCCCCGCTCCTTCCTGGATCCCTGCTCCCGCCTCCCATCCCGCCCCCCGTTCCCCATTAGCTAACTGGGCCCGTGGGCTCGGGTCTAGCGACCCGCGGCAGCCTCCCTGCTTCCTTTACCATCGGGAAGCAGGTGAGTGCTGCGCAGGGCAAGCCGACCCCAGATGCCCCCCACAAAGGAATCTCTGTGCCCCCAGGCCCCTGCACCCTCTTTGCGTCCCCTCTCCCCGCTCCTTCCTGGATCCCTGCTCCCGCCTCCCATCCCGCCCCCCGTTCCCCATTAGCTAACTGGGCCCGTGGGCTCGGGTCTAGCGACCCGCGGCAGCCTCCCTGCTTCCTTTACCATCGGGAAGCAGGTGAGTGCTGCGCAGGCCAAGCCGACCCCAGATGCCCCCCACAAAGGAATCTCTGTGCCCCCAGGCCCCTGCACCCTCTTTGCGTCCCCTCTCCCCGCTCCTTCCTGGATCCCTGCTCCCGCCTCCCATCCCGCCCCCCGTTCCCCATTGGCTAACTGGGCCCGTGGGCTCGGGTCTAGCGACCCGCGGCAGCCTCCCTGCTTCCTTTACCATCGGGAAGCAGGTGAGTGCTGCGCAGGCCAAGCCGACCCCAGATGCCCCCCACAAAGGAATCTCTGTGCCCCCAGGCCCCTGCACCCTCTTTGCGTCCCCTCTCCCCGCTCCTTCCTGGATCCCTGCTCCCGCCTCCCATCCCGCCCCCCGTTCCCCATTGGCTAACTGGGCCCGTGGGCTCGGGTCTAGCGACCCGCGGCAGCCTCCCTGCTTCCTTTACCATCGGGAAGCAGGTGAGTGCTGCGCAGGGCAAGCCAACCCCAGATGCCCCCCACAAAGGAATCTCTGTGCCCCCAGGCCCCTGCACCCTCTTTGCGTCCCCTCTCCCCGCTCCTTCCTGGATCCCTGCTCCCGCCTCCCATCCCGCCCCCCGTTCCCCATTGGCTAACTGGGCCCGTGGGCTCGGGTCTAGCGACCCGCGGCAGCCTCCCTGCTTCCTTTACCATCGGGAAGCAGGTGAGTGCTGCGCAGGGCAAGCCGACCCCAGATGCCCCCCACAAAGGAATCTCTGTGCCCCCAGGCCCCTGCACCCTCTTTGCGTCCCCTCTCCCCGCTCCTTCCTGGATCCCTGCTCCCGCCTCCCATCCCGCCCCCCGTTCCCCATTGGCTAACTGGGCCCGTGGGCTCGGGTCTAGCGACCCGCGGCAGCCTCCCTGCTTCCTTTACCATCGGGAAGCAGGTGAGTGCTGCGCAGGGCAAGCCGACCCCAGATGCCCCCCACAAAGGAATCTCTGTGCCCCCAGGCCCCTGCACCCTCTTTGCGTCCCCTCTCCCCGCTCCTTCCTGGATCCCTGCTCCCGCCTCCCATCCCGCCCCCCGTTCCCCATTGGCTAACTGGGCCCGTGGGCTCGGGTCTAGCGACCCGCGGCAGCCTCCCTGCTTCCTTTACCATCGGGAAGCAGGTGAGTGCTGCGCAGGGCAAGCCGACCCCAGATGCCCCCCACAAAGGAATCTCTGTGCCCCCAGGCCCCTGCACCCTCTTTGCGTCCCCTCTCCCCGCTCCTTCCTGGATCCCTGCTCCCGCCTCCCATCCCGCCCCCCGTTCCCCATTAGCTAACTGGGCCCGTGGGCTCGGGTCTAGCGACCCGCGGCAGCCTCCCTGCTTCCTTTACCATCGGGAAGCAGGTGAGTGCTGCGCAGGCCAAGCCGACCCCAGATGCCCCCCACAAAGGAATCTCTGTGCCCCCAGGCCCCTGCACCCTCTTTGCGTCCCCTCTCCCCGCTCCTTCCTGGATCCCTGCTCCCGCCTCCCATCCCGCCCCCCGTTCCCCATTGGCTAACTGGGCCCGTGGGCTCGGGTCTAGCGACCCGCGGCAGCCTCCCTGCTTCCTTTACCATCGGGAAGCAGGTGAGTGCTGCGCAGGCCAAGCCGACCCCAGATGCCCCCCACAAAGGAATCTCTGTGCCCCCAGGCCCCTGCACCCTCTTTGCGTCCCCTCTCCCCGCTCCTTCCTGGATCCCTGCTCCCGCCTCCCATCCCGCCCCCCGTTCCCCATTGGCTAACTGGGCCCGTGGGCTCGGGTCTAGCGACCCGCGGCAGCCTCCCTGCTTCCTTTACCATCGGGAAGCAGGTGAGTGCTGCGCAGGGCAAGCCGACCCCAGATGCCCCCCACAAAGGAATCTCTGTGCCCCCAGGCCCCTGCACCCTCTTTGCGTCCCCTCTCCCCGCTCCTTCCTGGATCCCTGCTCCCGCCTCCCATCCCGCCCCCCGTTCCCCATTGGCTAACTGGGCCCGTGGGCTCGGGTCTAGCGACCCGGGGCAGCCTCCCTGCTTCCTTTACCATCGGGAAGCAGGTGAGTGCTGCGCAGGGCAAGCCGACCCCAGATGCCCCCCACAAAGGAATCTCTGTGCCCCCAGGCCCCTGCACCCTCTTTGCGTCCCCTCTCCCCGCTCCTTCCTGGATCCCTGCTCCCGCCTCCCATCCCGCCCCCCGTTCCCCATTGGCTAACTGGGCCCGTGGGCTCGGGTCTAGCGACCCGCGGCAGCCTCCCTGCTTCCTTTACCATCGGGAAGCAGGTGAGTGCTGCGCAGGGCAAGCCGACCCCAGATGCCCCCCACAAAGGAATCTCTGTGCCCCTGCCCCCCCATGCCACCATTTTGGGGCCAGGAGGCCCTTGCTGCCTCCCTTCTGCACGGCAGCTTCCCTCCCTCAGTCCCGCCCCCTTTGTCCTCCCCTTGCCCTGATTCGTCCACCCCCCCTTTATCCCCGACTTTCCCAGGGCAGCCCTCTGCCCGGCAGCCCCTCTGGCGAAGGGCGGCTCCTACAGAGGCGGCTCCAGGATGTGTCAGCAGGTGTCCGCAGGGGACGCCAAGGAAGCCAACAAACACCAACAAAAACCGTGAGTGTGGCATGGGTCGGGAGTAGAGCAATCACTCTACTCCTGAAAACCCCTGCCACTCTACCTTACCTACCAATAACATAGAGTGCCATAATACTAGCATGTCCACTCTTAGATGGAATTGTGAATGTTAGCACGTCCACTCCTTGATGGAATTGTGAATGTTAGCATGTTCTTAGATGGAATTGTGAATGTTAGCATGTCCACTCCTTGATGGAATTATGAATGTTAGCATGTCCACTCCTTGATGGAATTGTGAATGTTAGCATGTTCTTAGATGGAATCGTGAATGTTAGCATGTCCACTCCTTGATGGAATTGTGAATGTTAGCACGTCCACTCCTTGATGGAATTGTGAATGTTAGCATGTTCTTAGATGGAATTGTGAATGTTAGCATGTCCACTCCTTGATGGAATTGTGAATGTTAGCATGTCCACTCCTTGATGGAATTGTGAATGTTAGCATGTTCTTAGATGGAATTGTGAATGTTAGCATGTCCACTCCTTGATGGAATTGTGAATGTTAGCATGTCCACTCCTTGATGGAATTGTGAATGTTAGCATGTTCTTAGATGGAATTGTGAATGTTAGCATGTCCACTCCTTGATGGAATTGTGAATGTTAGCATGTTCTTAGATGGAATTGTGAATGTTAGCATGTCCACTCCTTGATGGAATTGTGAATGTTAGCATGTCCACTCCTTGATGGAATTGTGAATGTTAGCATGTCCACTCCTTGATGGAATTGTGAATGATAGCATGTTCTTAGATGGAATTGTGAATGTTAGCATGTCCACTCTTAGATGGAATTGTGAATGTTAGCATTTAGAAGTACGCCAGATAGCCCTCTGAGAAAGATACACTAGAATTTGCATTTAGAAGCTGTCCCCAATTAGCCTCTCTGTGAAAGTTGAATTTAAAATTGTTCCCACTTGCATTTAGAAGTGTACTCAGTTGCATTCAGAGGCTGCGCCCGATAGCCTCTCTGTGAAAGTTGAATTTAGATCTGTCACCACCCGCATTAGAACTGCTCCCACCTCCATCTAGAAGTGTACCCAATTGCAGTTGAAGTTGCGCCGGATAGCCTCTCTGAGAAAGTTGAATTAGAATTGTTCCCTCTTGCATGTAGAAGTGTACCCAATTGCATTTAGAAGCTGCACCCAATAGCCTCTCTGAGAAAGTCGAATTTAGAACTGTCCTCACCTGCTTTAGAATTGTACCCAATTGCATTTAGAAGCTGCGCCCAATAGCCTTTCTGCGAAAGTTGAATTTAAATCCGTTACCACCCGCATTAGAACTGCTCCCACCTGCTCCTGGAAGTGTATCCAATTAGAGTTGGAAGTTGCGCCGGTTAGCCTCTGTGAGAAAGTTGATTTAGAACTGTTCTCTCTTACATGTAGAAATGTACCCAACGGCATTTAGAAGTGTACCCAATTGCATTCAGAAGCTGCACCCAATAGCCTCTCTGTGAAAGCTGAAATTTAGAACTGTTCCCACTTGCATTTAGAAGAGTACCCAGTTGCACCTGAAAGTTTGCACCCAATAGCCTCTCTGTGAAAGTTGAATAAAGAACTGTTCCCACTCGCAACTAGAACTGTACCCCGCACCTCCTCAGAGAAAGTTGAATTAGAATTGTACCCTCTTGCAATTAGAAGTGTATCCAACAGCATTTTAGAAATATACCCAATTGCATTTAGAAGCTGCACCCAATAGCCTATCTGATAGCTGATTGTAAAACGGTTCCCACCTTAATTTAGAAGTGTACCCAATTGCATCTTAGAAGTGTACCCAGTTACACTTGAAAGTTGCACCCAATAGCCTCTCTGTGAAAGTTGAATTCAGAACTGTTCCCAGCAGCGTTTAGAAGTGTACGAGGGTGTGAACTAGACGATGATAATGACTGAACGAATGTGTGGAGCGGACGAATATGAGGAACGGACGAATTTGTACAACAGACGATGCTTAATATGCTTTGGAATGAAGGAAACACTTGAAAACATACATCATACCACACCCCACGCTTACTCTCCGTCTTACACCACCACTCATCTAGAACACAGAGATACTATGACACCATTCGGTATAACTGTTCTCATATCCACATCTCCCTCTTACTCCACATCACTCTAAGTAATCATTGCTGGATTCACACCCCCCAGCCAGGCGTTCTCCTCAGGCCTAACGCAGCCACACTCGTTCTGGGTAAAACCGACCAGAGCAAACACATACTCCTGACCTCTCAACCACCACACGTACAACTAAGAAGCAGCTACCACTCGATTTCCGCACCAGCTGCACACATACCTAGTGCGCACACGCACTTTTGGACTCCCTCTACTCTCTATACTGACCTGAACTTCGGTTCCCAAGGGCGTTCAACCTACCAGCGCCTTCAGACCATACCAATGGTAAATAAGGCGCTATATAAATGCAAAATAACAATAACAATAACAATAAGATCTGGATATAGAATGGGGGAGGTTGAGAGTCTGTTCCTTGATTATTCATCCACAAACTATAACAATCTTTGAATGCTTCGAGGGATTTTTCTGACCAAATGAATCTATTACGAGCGGTGTTAATAGTAATAGGACCTTTTTTATATACATTCTGTTTTAACTCACCACATTTGTCAGCCCAAACAGCATTCAACTGATTATGGTCGCTTACATTAGAATAATGTACCTGGAAGGTTTCAATTAAGTGCAGCCATTCACTGTTCACCTAAATGTAATCTATAATCGCAGTACTGTTTCCTCTATGCCAAGTTGGATTTGGCGGTAGATCTGTCGAGCAGGATCCGTTCAACATGAAGAGATTTCTGGATTTTACAAAATTTGTCCACTTCCTTAATCTGGTCGAATTTTTTTGTTTCCCAGGTTCTAAACAATGTCGATTTAAATCACCAGCTACTATCAATCTAGCGGGTTGTTTTTCATAAGATATTAAATCCAGAGCCTCATTCATGCTTTCCAGAAACAGCTCATCAGAAATCCCAGAGGGATTCCAATAGACATTTATAAGCACATGCAATATGTTGTTTCTATAAAGTGTCAGTATTTGTACAAAAGAATTCGGTGCATACCATAGTTGTAGATTGGTAAATATACCTTGCTTAATGGCAATTAGTAGACCTGAAACGGGTCTCCCTGTGATCCCCTTGGTAGCTGGATTCAGAAAAATATCGTAATTGTCCCAAGATGGAATAGACATTAACCAGGTCTCCTGCAGCATGATAATATCATGGAACAGGAGATTTGAGCTCACATTATTGATTAAATGCGTGAATCCTCTTGAATTCGAGCTAATTATTGATAGTCTTTGTGAATCAACTTGAGATAGCTAACATTGATCAGATTGTTGATTGCAATTACATGCTTGTTTGCTAGATGGTTGGTTTGGTGATAACGATTTGTTGGATGATTTTATTAACATATTATTGTTCTTAACATCAGGAGGAGTGGGTCCAGATAGAAGAACAAATCCTAAGTCGAAAATTTCAGCTTTAACCACCGGGATGGCGTTAACAACTACACAGGAGTTAAGCCATAGAGTGACTGATGATCTGTTCAAAGCATCAGTTTATTCAACTTGTTCTATGTCAATAGAACCTATATCGTATGGAGCGGGTAGCTCACTAAATATTGAGAGTACCGATGCTTGGTTCAAATTGTATTGGGTGACAGGAGGGGGGCAACAAATCAAGGTTAAGGAGTGAAGCGCAGGGCGTTTTGTTGTAGAGATGATAGGTTTAGTTTGTTTATCTTGACCAAGTGAAACTTGATTTGTCTCCCCTTTTTGATGATTTCCTTTACTGGTCCTTTCTCATGTAAAATTTTAATGAATACAGATTGTATCAAATTTTTTATTTCACTGTCAGAAACTGTTTGACAGTGATGGGCGGGAACCACTTGACCGTTACCCGAGTGCTCATTGTCACAGGCCTCTTTAGAATGTGTTTCAGAAAGCTTTGGATGATTCTCTTGAGAATATAGAGGTAGGAAGCTTGAAATCTACCTTTTTCACTCGATCTTGTAATACTGCTGTTTGCAATTGTTTCTGAGCCGGAATGGCAGACATGTACTCATCTACTGCATGTCGAATTTCATTATGGCAAACTATACGTTTTTGATCTTCAGGAGCAGACTTACAGTTTGGTGATCAGAATTGTCTTGAGAGGAAGTTATCTCTGCTGACTGATTTGATACTGCTTCGAGCAACTTGTTAAAAGGACTATAGGATTCTATTTGTCGAGTGGGTGCTAGTGAGGACTGATTTTTCTTAGTGTAGGTTTGTTGCACATATTTTTTTGCTATAGCTTTGGACACTGCAATAGCAGCTGTTCTTGGGTAAGTCAGATTTTTCACAAAAGTTCTGTTTGCGATGAAGATTTTGTTTTGCCCTTTATTTGATTTTTAGTCTTTTTAACTGGATTAATTATGCTTTGTTTATTTTTGGAAGGCAATTCAGGAGGATGAATACTGAAACCTCCAAAGAGAGCATACTTCGTTTTTTTCTCAGGTTCACTCATATATTTACCTCCAGTACATTGATTAGGTTCTTTAGGATCACCATGAACTAAATCAATTATAGGTTCTATTATCAAAGGAAGCCGATGATCACAATCGTTAGGATATGGTATTTGTTTTAAAGACACTTCAGTTTGAGTACTAGTTGAACGTTTAGAGTGAAAAGCAGTTGAATAGATACCTTAGTATTCACTTGTTTAGACATTTCTTGCTGCCACGCAGCAATCTGGTCTAGCTGGTGAGAGTATTTATCTGATTTGGTGTTCAAAGTCTCGAATAGTCTGGCTAATGAATGAATGGCAGCATTCATAGATTTTAAAGCTATTTCAGTCAAACCATTCGCATTACTTTCATGTGCATTTGAATCTGGGGATAAATCATATATCACAGGTTTATGTGGTGTTGGGGCTATAAATGATAGTTTTTTGATGGAATTTGAATTTGTATTAGTTATGTCTTTTTGTAGATTAGGAGATTTCGACACATTTTCTGATAAGCTCTGTGAAGAAAAACATGAGTTATTTATATTTATATCAATAACTGCCAAGTTATTAGTAGCATTCAGACTTGTGGGGGTAGAATCCTGGGCAACAGTGCTTGTCAGTACATTGCATAACAGTATACTGTCCGTAACAGAGACATTTTCCTTTGCAAAAACAACAGATGGTTCCGTAGTTGTATTTTCCTTCCCCGATGTAAATTGAGACTTAGGTGTTACACAATTTCCGGGAACAATATTTTCGTGCGGATGAACAGTTGTTGTAGGCAAATGGGAAACAGCTTTCAGTGTAGAAGGTGGTGTTAAGATAGAAATAACGCCAACTTTGCTGGAATTGGTTTGCCCCAATATTTGTTCCTTACAAAATTATCAAATGTCCATGCAAACTGCTTTTTGGGGCTTCAAAACTGATTTTGAATTTTATGCCCCAGGGGGAGGTGTTGAACTTAATCGCACTTTCTTATTTGGACAGGGCAATACATTGCCTCCAAAATTGACGCCATTGGTGCCATGGACTAGATGCACCGAAGGCATCCCCGTTTTTAAAGTTAGTAGTGTTCTCTTCATTGTATTAGCCAATAGGCACACAAAAGGACAAGACAGAATTTAGAACTAAACACAATGACTATAAAGTGGGCCCGGAAAGTGACCTCTTAAACTCGCCAACCTCAACAAACGTGGCAAAGCAGCTAAGTGGGACTTTCCGGGGCTTCCACGGGTGCGCGCCCGCGGTGTGTGCGCGAGCACAGTTTTATAGACACACCTCTCAGGGGCAGTGCCTAAACAAAAAGAAAACAATAATTATGTTAACTCAATGTAGACTAAAGGCTAATAGTCCTTTTAAAGTTCACTTGCAAATAGTGTTCACCTTATGGATGTTGAAGCAAAGTTTATCTTTCAATCCAAGAACGAAGCAAGCAAATCCACAGAAAGCAAGAGAGCGAGCCGCGGCTAAGCAGGACTTTCCAGGGCTTCCACGGGTGCGTGTGCGCACCGCACGCACGAGCACAGTTTTATAGACAAACCTCTCAGGAGCAGTGCCTTATGGATGTTGAAGTAAAGTTTATCTTTCAATCCAAAAACGAAGCAAGCAAATCCACAGAAAGCAAGAGAGTGAGCCGCGGCTAAGCAGGCTTCCACGTAGTAACTAAGTTAGATGGTGTTGTTATCAGCAGGGGATGTCAGCAGATACTTTTGAACTAAAAAAATGTAAAATGTTCTGTAAAGAGGTAAGTGGGTGTTTTCACCATCGATGCCTCTATAATAGTGGCCAAGGGGCCTGACTTGAGGCCCTTGACCCTATTACCTGACACTGACAGTGCTCTGATTGGAGTGTTCAAAAGTGTCCTCAGAATGTTGTGTGAGTGGTGGGTTTGGTGGTAGTCAGAAAGAGGACATTGTGTATTGTAATTGCTAGTGTCAGAGAATAGTGGGTACAGGGACACATTTTGTAAAAGTGTATGCAGAATATTGGGTGTGCAGTAGGTTGCGTAGTAGGTATGTTTAGAGTTTAGGGGGTTGTTTAACCATCAGTGTGAGTAAAAATGTTTACATGGGATAAGTCAGGCACAAGTCTACTTTTCCCATACACTGTATGATTTTCTTGTCTTTAAGAAGGCCACCGAACCTCAGTACCAAGGACAAGTGACCACAGGATCTTTCCCTGGTCTGTGGAATGTTGGGTGTGTGACAGGTTATGTGTTACTTTTAGGCCCACGGTCCACTTTTCCTAGGGCAGATTGATACACTGGTTGCACTGTTGTAAAGGGTTAGTGTCTGAAGAATATGGCGTTCGTAGTAGGTTGGCTTATAGCTATTTGAAGAGGTTAGTGGGTCTTGTTCTCAACAATGGATCTCCACGGTTTTTGAATTAAAAAAGAAAAGAAGTCTGTTAAGGAATTAGTGGTTAAAGTCATTATGAGCTCCAGTTCCTCAAGTCCCCTTGCAACTTTTCCCATGCACTTATGATGCTCAGGCTGTTGTGTGGAAAGATGGGTGTAAAATAGCTTGGCTGAAAGTTTTGTAAAGTGTTTAGTGTGGCTTGTTATCATCAGTGCTACGGAAAATGGGATTTGGGAGCCAGTGATATAATCGTTTCTGCAGAATGTTAGATGAGTGGTAGTCATGTAACAATTTTAGTGGTGCTTGTCCTTATCAGTGCCAGGGCAAAATAGCCATAGTGCCTGCCCTCATAGTATTACTGTAGAGATAGTGTTGGTGGGTTGTAGTTAAAAGTAAAGAAGTTGATGCTTCTTCTCATCGTCAATAATTGTCTGTAGACATTTCTGTTTAAAGAAAAGAACCAGTTCTGTAAATGGATTAGTTGGTTTTATCATCATCACTCAGATCCATGCAAAGGGGCAACAGGCACTGACCTGGCCTCCTGCTGCTAAACACTGTGCTGACTTTTCACTGGCACTGTTGATGCTTTGATTATAGTGTTGGAAAAGTATCCGAGGAATGCTGGGTGTGTAACAGTTTGGGTGGTAGTTCTGTAAAGAGGTTCAGGGTCTTGTCATCATCAGTGCCATGTAAAAGTGCCCTTGGGCTTGGCCAGGCCCAGGGTCACGTTTACCTTGCGCTAGTGATTATATTAGCCACTGGACCTCTGTGCCTGTTAAAAGTGGCCAGAGGCCCTTTCCGTAACACTGGGCAAAGTGTGGTGAAAGTGATTGCAAAGTGTTGTGGATTGGGTACAATCTCTAGGCCCCATGGGCACTTTTTATGGCAATGATGATGCTCCCGCTTTGATGTTGTACACCGTCTGTGGAATGTTGGGTGTATAATAGGTGTGATGGCATGTATGGAAACAGCTTAGTGCGTCTTGTCGTCATCAATGGATGTCAGCGGACATTTAAAAAAGAATGTCTTTAAAATTGTTAGTGGGTCTTGTCTTCATCTGTGCCAGGGAAAAGTGACCATGGGGCCTGTTTGCAGCCCGCCCCTGTGCCCTCTTTTCCGTGGCACTGACAATGATCCGGTTGTCGCATTAGGAATGTGTCTGCAGAATATTGAGTACATAATAGTTTGGTGGTAGTTATTTACAGAGGTTATTGGGTCTTTTTATCATCAAAATATGGCTGTGGACAAGTAAAAGGTTGTGTAAGGTGGTTAGTGGGTCTTGTCATCATCAGTGCCAGGGGAAATGGCCACATGAACTGAGCCATGTCCAGGATCCGTGCTCTCCCTTCCCTAGCTCGAGATCCCATGTTGCAAAAGTGTCTTTGGACTGATGGGTGTCTAGTAGGTTGAGTGGTAGTTTGCCAAGAGGATACCAAGTCTTTTCATCGTCATTGCCAGGGAAATGTTGGTAGGAGGCCAGTCAGACAAACCCCTGTTGTCAACTTTGCATGGCACTCAGTCGTTTGGGTGTTTTTAACATGTCTGCAGATTGTTGAGTGTATATTAGGTAGGATGGTAGTTATGGAAAGAGGTTTGTGGGTCTTCTCATCATCAGTAAATGCCTACTGAAGAAGTTCTGTAATGGGGTTAAGTCTTGTCAGCGTCAGATCTATTGACCAGACTGTTTGGAAAAGTGGTCATGGGGCCCTGAAAACAGTGCAAACTTCAGGTATGAGTTTATTATAATACATTTTGTGGACAGTGCAGGTATTCCTTCAAATTTAGGTTCCTGAAAACAGAACATTTAATTTGTAATTTGTAGTTTTTAAGTTAACATTATTGAAAGAATTACCTATAATAAACCTGGTATGTTGTAAAGTAGTTAGACACACATGATCTTTGTTTCAGAGGAAACGTGATGTGGTAATAAAACGCTGATGAAAGTAATGTGTAAAGTCACTCGATCATGTGAGAAGAACTCCCCTGTATGTTTTAAATGTATTCCTTCTTTATTTGGATTTGCAGTAAATAGGAACTCATGTAAATCATCCCATTCATAGTATGCACAACTAAATATTGTGAACTGAGTGGGAGGAACTAGGTTCCTTAGCATACAGCAAATGAAAGCATGACATCAGAGCCAGTCATGTTTTTGTCACACCTATTTGCCAATCAGTTGGTAATACTTGATTCCAGAACTTCACTTTACATTTAATCTTTCTGAGCAGTTCACTTGCTAACATGTTGCTAAAATGAGTTTCAGTTTTTGATGTATGTGCAACACCGTAGCAAAGGTTTACCAGTTCATTTTCAAACAAAAGATGAAAAGTGAACTCCATTTCTTGACAGAACTTTGGATATAAAGAAAATGTGAAGAGAAGGATACCCAGCCTGAAGCACTGTTTCGCAAAGCTAAGTCGTTGTGTCGTTCTCCTCTTCCGGTATGAAAATATAGTTGAAAAAACTGACCTTCTAATATCTGTTCCTACATTCTTGAGCCAGAACATTGCTTGATGCATTAGGTATATTTCTAAAACATCTAAATGAAGTCTTATGAATGCAGTTAGTATATTTCATAATGGTTATACATGTCATCAACAGCGTTAGGATCAACATTTTCAAACTGACCAGTTGTGGTGCATCTTACATATTTGTGTAGTTTTGATTATGTAATTCTCGATGTTTATGTTTTTATACTGTTGGTTGTATTCTTTGCATTATAGTGAAGACTTTTTTACTTTGGTTATATGCATTAGTTCTTGCCAAATGGTTTTTGTCTTATATTATTACTACATTGGTGTACATGATGAAAGTTTAATTTAGTTAAAGTCCTACTCCTGGTGTTTCTGCATTTTCTTTGAGGTCCGGTGGTAAATATGCACCCTTGCCACAAATTACTAAGTAATTCAGATGGAGGCAATCAGGCAATTTTGGGTTTTAAGCCTAGGCTGGCATGGAATGAGTGTACTATTTTAAATATAATGAATACAAATACGTTTTTAGTATTTTCTCAAAAAATGTTGTAAATATTTGAATGACTGTGATCACAAATTGCATTGTGAGCTGCATGCCCATTTGTATTCTAGATGTGGGGCTAGACAAGAATGAGCTTGCCGAAAATGTTTTCAAGAGAAGTTCTTATAACAAAAGTTTGTTTTTACATTATTGTTTCTTTGACAATCTGATATACCCTGCCATCACTATCAATTGAAATTGTTGTTTTCTTTGCTCATGCTAATAGGATGTTTCAAGGTGAAAAAGGTCTATATTTGCTAGTATGAAACAAATCACCCTCAATGTTATTGTTTAATTTTGTTTAAGATAACAATTAACAACTTTCTTTTTAGTGTAATATAATTTATGTCCTTCACCAAGACATATGCGCTTTATTCCAATCATGAGACTGGATCATTTACCTGTATTAGCTGTATCTGGTGTTGTAAGTCACATTCCATTGCTTGATCGCTCATGTCGGATATGCAAAAGTAGTGAAGTAATTCAAACAGCTAAGCACTTGTTATCCGAATGCCCGATTATGATAAAGATCTATCAGATGTACTACGGCAAGTATGTCCATAACCTGGACACAACAGGAGAAATGTCATTTTGGATACAATGTATTAATACGAGGAATACCAAATTGCTTATCTCAATGTATAATGTCTGGCTGAAGATTGCGAATAATGTGCGTATTTCTTTATAGGATTGCAAGTTATTTCTCCCTAACTACTTATAGTGGACTTGAGCACTGAGATCTGGTAAGGATCTATGGCTATCTGTTCCCTGTAATGATTTTTATTACAAAAGGTTGATATATGAAATCCTGAAGGGCTATGATCTGGGTTAAACAACAGAACCACAATTGCCAACAGTAGATTACAACTGAGGTTGCTTCTGTAACAAACTTTTTAATTTTGTTTATTTTCAAAATGTTTCTTTTAGAATTTATACATAATAATATTGTACCCATTATATTTTATTAGCACAAATGCTATTATCCTAAGTATTTGGTGATGTTTTTTGTTTTATGAGTATGCTCATGTTTTTTATTTCCTTTTCTTTTTATATTTATAACATGTGTAAAGTTTAATTATAAACTATATCACATTAAATAAATAAATAATGAAGTAAATTAATATATGCTGTCAATGTTTGTTTCTGAGACTCGTTTTCATTGACAGTTGACAACCTAGTAACATGACCTGCCATGGATTATTTTTATTGGATTATTTAACTAGATTCTGTTGATAGATTTGAAGTGAGCCTCAATACTTATCAAATGTTTTGATTATATTAGATTAGATTAGATTAGATTAGATTCGATTAGATTAGATAGTACTCTACCACAGAACATTTTCTGCATCTTCTTTTTTTGGAATGGTGTATTGGTATCACATTGACATTGGAAGGTATGCCTTCCATGTCTGTGGTGTATGTTGGGTGTTGACACTCTGATGGAGCTGTTTTTGAGGTCAATTGTTTAAATTTCTTTTTCTGATGTAGGTGGAGAAGCAGCCACTAATTTGGTAGTTGGTGTATTTGTACTTTGCAAATTGAGATCAACATGTAATCTGGCCTGCTTTATTAATACATGCATGTTATTTTTTTAATGTTTCTTCTAAGTGTTTCTATTTTTGGTGGTATTTTTTTATTTGCTAGAAACAAAATGTGTGGTCTTAATAGAGTATATGTAAATGTTGTGCTATAAGATACATAACTTCATTTAAAGTAAAAATCAAGAAAACTCCAGGATTTCTGTGCCAGTATTTGTAAGTAACATAATTTAATTATGGTCCAGTCACACATTGCCCTTCCTGATGATGACACGTCTTTCAGCTCTATTGAGCCTTTCTCAAATCATGGCTGAGTCATATTTGTTCTGATATCAGTTCAAAAATCCTTATAGTTCAATCTCATGGGTTTCATCCCATTATTCATGTCATGTAAAGTACTTTGCAATCGCACGTGTCATTTAAAGTAATTATAATGGTTGGGATGAAATTAATAAATACTATATATCATAGCATATACATTCTATTTAGAGAAATAGACATTATTTTGGAATGCTTTTCTAAATAAATCAGCAAGATTAAAAGAAATAAAAATAAAAATAAATAGCATAGAGTAGATGGTTTGTTTATTTGCCTACTTTTTCTGAAAGGCAACCTACATATTTCTAGGAGGCTTGGAGCCAGCACAAAATAAGTGGTAGTCAGCTCCATGTCGGTGGGGTACATTTCACTTGAGTGGGCACTTGAGATGCTGTTATTGACAAATGGCAACACAAATAGAAATGCAAGTGTGATAGGAGTAATTTATATTATTCCACTTAAATATGAAGAAAAGTATCCTGTTATCTTTGTACATCACTTAACACCCATTCCAAACAGGTGCAGCATAATTTGTGTCCAGTGCTCTTTCATGGGTATATGGGATTTGGTTTAAAATGTGCAGAAATGCCCCTCAACCTGTGGAGTCTCGGAAAAAGGTAAGTCATCTTTGTCTACTATGGTATAAGTACACATTTCAATTATTTTTCATCTTTTTCTCCTTTTCAAAAATCATGAACACTTCAACACATTCTAAAGGATGTATTCAGAAAGAAACTAGACTTCAAAATACAGTTAAGAAATACTTTGTTTGACCATCTTTGGAAGCAACTTAGAGTTGTACATAAGACACAGGAAGGCCACTCTTACAACTTTCATTTCATTACTGTGAAAAGTGGCCATTTCAATATATGGAAACGGTAAACATAGTGCTATTGTTATGTGAGCTAGCAGATTTCATCAATTGCCCTACCAATTACATTACTTTTCATGTTTAGAAATAACACACTTATTTATATTTCAAAGTATTATGTGTTCAGTAACACAAAACAATTTAAAAGGTAAGAAAACATGTGTTTTATTTTTTCAAAGGTTTTGAACTAATATGGTGCTGTACTCAAGGTAAATGAGGGTTATTGCTAGCCATGTCAGCTTTTTAAAATGTGTACAACAGATATAACTTCATGTAAACATTTAAAGCAGAAGAACATTTGGAGGGATTAGCATTTCTTATCACTTATCACTTACCATCAAGTGATTGCCATTTTAATTGTGAAGGGAGTGCTAAAGGAAAAATAAACAGTTTAAAATATTGATGAGATTTATGTTGGCTTAAGTAAAAATGTACACTGCTAGTCTAATGTTCATTTTCAGCGGTAACTCCTGTATTCTTTTAAAAAGATGGATTTTGTAATGGTATGCCAAATTCTCTTATTTCTCACAATCACAAAGGTCTGACATGGAATTGAGAGTTCAAATATTTCACATTCAGATCATCTCCTGAAACCAGCAGTCTTATTTTTACTGTCAGTTAATCTTTCTTTAATTCCACTCTGGAAAATGTACCTGGTTACTCTAGGTCCATAAAGGATGCTGTTTTACAAAAAATAACATCCACCATTGATCTCAAAACAGAAGCAATGTTGAGTGTTGTGATCAACTTTAAAAAATACACAGGTGCTTCTTCAAAATGTTTCATATTTGTAAAAATCCATAGTTGTGATGTGTGATAGATCGAATAGGGTCCTTACAATTTGCAGCACCATCAATCGTCAAAAACATGTGGTCTTCTTTGTAAAGTTTGTACATAGCAGTTGTAGGTGAGTAATTGTTTTGTTCTTATGAATAGTTTTTTGATATTTCTTGAGTACCTTCACTGCTGAAAGTGTGTATCCATTGATTTGGCTTTATCTTGAAAATCCCTCTTCACTGAAAATTGTTGTTTCTCTCTCAAAAACTCATCATAGAGAATACTCCTCTTAAGTGGTTGAGGAGGTTGCTCATAAAATGTAAGACGAAATTCACATTTGAAGGTTTTTGAAAGAGGGGATTGAAACTCTATTTCATCTGATGTGAGAGGCCAACAGGATATTAAATACCTATTTATGTAATACACTGAACAAACATCTACAAATAATAAGTAACTCGTCTGTGAACAAGGACCACGGTATAACATCATTGAGTAAATCTACATTTTCCTATGTCGATTCCACAATTTACTCCCACCTTCCTATAAAGAGGTTGGAGTAGCCTGGGACAAAAAAGAGCCCATAGCCTTAGCACAACCCTGCAAATAAATGTTTTAATGAAAAATATAAACATTGTTCTGTAGAGAAAATGCCAACATTTCTTGAGTCATTTCTATTTACTGTTTGTAAGGCATTGAGCATAAGTCAAGGAAATATTTACAAGCCTGGAAACCCAACTTGTGTTTGAAAAAGGTATGCAGATACACAACATCTAGAGTCACCAAAATATATTCTGTCTCCCATGCAATACTTGTTAATTTTGCTAACAGGTCAGTAGTACCACATGTACCGAGCAATCCACTGCATACATAGTCCTTAAAATATTGACCACTGTCTTTTTTATGTGGACTCTATAAAGGATTACATAGATTAAGCTATTGGTTGTTTTGGTGCTTTAGTGAGACTCTCGTGTACCTTGTGCAAGAAATAGATGATGAGTATAAATGTTTTTATTGCATTTTAAGAATACAATGTCATCAGGTCCTAGAAGTCTCATAGTCTTCAGTTTTCCAATGTTCCATCATGCTCCCTTTTGAGATTGCCAGTTGACTTTCTGGTAAAGACTCAGAACAAAAGACATATTTTAGCTGGCAATAAGCTTCCTCAAGATATAATGATCGAGCCAACACCAGACACTAACTCCATTGTCTGATTGTTAGATGAATACAGTTGTATCTGAACATTGATCTTGTATGGCTTGTCTTTGTCTGCTAGTAGTATTATCATATGTGGTCATGTTTTTGAATGAGTCTTCTAATTCAGTCAAAGACCAGTTTCTCAAATTAGTCTATATTTGAATTTTTTATCTGTGGACAGTATCTTGAATAAGCCTTCAATTCACTAGCAACTGTAGCATTAGTATCTATTCTGCAATATTGAAAAATTACATCATCTGTAATGTGACTCCTTTAAATAAGTTATCCTCTACTAGAAGCAAATTTAGTGTCAGTCATGCTTGTGAATCTCTGTTTGTTAGACTACTCATTTATGGCAAAGGAGTCAGAGACATGCATTGATTATGTGTTTCTTGTTTAGTGCAACAAAGCTGTGCTGTCTTTAACTTTATAATGTACTTGAACAAATCTATTTGAGTAGAAACTACATAAAAATGGCAGGTTGGTGAAAAAGAGAGTTTCACTTCTAGAACCAATATTTTCAATTCAGTTAATAAGTTATCTGAGATATTGAAGACAGTTGTCAGATTTATTTCCATGAAGGCCCCCTGCTTTTCTTTAGACTGCTGCCAGAGCGCATTGTGCTGGTTTGTAGAGCTGGTTCTTTGCTTTTGTTGTCATCTTCTTGATTTATTCTTCCTGACCCTCTTCCTCTTATATGTGGCCAACCTCTTGATTTCCCCTATGATCTGCTGATCATATGTAGGAGCATGAACTCTTCAAACATAATAATGGTTTTTCTTCTGGGTTTGAAGATTCCACTCTTGAACCTGATGAGCTTAAGTGTGCAGGAATGTTCTGTTTTTGTGGTGGTATTTTACACTGTTCATGATATTGTGAGTAGAGAGATATAGCTAGCGGAAATGTATGTTGTTTTCACAACCTTAGTTCCCTCATATTGTTCCATGTTTTCTTCCCACCGTGATAAACAAAGCTTACAAATTCATCCCCACAGGAGAGGTTGATTATGTTTCCTCCAATTTCTCACTTTCATTTATTTATATGCTGTGTTGGTCTAAAAGGGCATATTTTCTTAAAGTAGCCACAATTTTGAAGCAACATTCATTAGCCTGGTTTGTCCATTCTGAAATTCGTTCTGGCTCCTCATCCTCCTAGGTTTGAATTCTCAAAATGCTAAAGACTCTTGTTATTCTTTTTACATCTGAGTAATTTTAGAGCATTATATTTTTTCTTCTAATGTTTTAGGGTGTCCATTTTTTGTTTAATCATCTTCCCTGCTGATGTCACATATACTGCTACAAATGTATTATGGTTGGTTGAATTATTTTAAAAGAAAAAGAGTTTCTTTGCGGCTGCCCATCTCTCATCATCATGAGAGAGAGAGAGAGAGAACCTAGTCAAACATATTCCAAAGGTTTTTAGAAGGTAAGCTTATACCAAGGTGCATTTAGGCAAAGGACCATGATCCAAAGGGGTCACAATCAATTTGTGTGGAGGAAGAACCAACTAGGTTTGTGGAAAATAGGAGCAGAGCAGAAGGAAGTACAGTTAGGTGGTGAAAATGAAAGGAGTCAGGACCTGAGGTAAGGGAGGTGACAGAGGTCCTCAGTAGCCATGAACAGGAAGTGGAAAGTGTGCATGAAACCCTTAAGTCCAGGGCACAAATCAAGTGAGGCAGCAAAGTGGACAACTGATGAAAGGTGCAGGAAGCCCTTAAACCTATGTTTCCAAATTGAGGGGAAACTCTGCTATCACTCCCGTTGTGGCAGACACCTAATGACACCTGTTGGTCCAGGACAGTTATCTTGACACTGTAGGTGCCACAGGGGAAAGTTCCCTAACACTTGTGAACTTTAGTTGAAGGACTGGACATTGGAATAAATGGAGAGAATCCATTCCTTTTTTGGGGTTTGAATTTTCTCACCTGATATGCAAGCTAAACCTGTTTGTCGATTCCATCTTCCACCTTGACTACTGCTACTTTTCTCTCTTTGTGAACTGCTTGTTTGTAAACCTAAACTAATGTGATATGAGAACTTGGCCAGAACATTTTTCTTGATGATGTATTTTCTGTCCAGATTTCTGCAGATATCGACAAGCAAGCTATGTCATCTCTCACCATGCAATTATGACTTCAAAGTTCATATATGTGACACTCTAAGTCTCTGGGCAAATGCATGTAACTAGGTACCATATACTCTCCATATAGTTTCCTAACAATCACATCAGACCACTTGCAAAGTTGGGAGATGGGCATTGCTGCTGGTTTTTGAATAGTCATCGTATAGCCTGAGACTTTACTGCATTATACAATGATTTCTAGGGAACAGTCAATGGAGTTCCAAACAATGATTGAAGGAGAAAGATGTCATCTGCATTTACCAAAATCAGATGCTTCTAACTCTTGGGAAAGATATACACCACACTTGACTGTTACACTAGCTGTTCCAGTGCAACTTTGAAGTGAATTGGTCACTAACTAAAATGCAACTATATACAAAAAGTGGAGCAGTGTCCGTCGACTCCAAATCATAAGAAGAAACAAAGGAAACCTAAAACTAAAGAACTATATACAAAGGCAGCGGGCAAATCCAGCGGCTCACTCCGTGGTGTTCCGGGCCAGAGCATCATCAAACTCCTCTTCGATGTCCCGGAGGCGGTCCTGTTCCATGGCCCCGAGGGTCCGCAGGGACGACGCCATCTGCTCCTCCAACCCCCTGCGGATTGCCTCGAAGCACTCGGCCCGCCTCAGGGCCCTCCGCATGGAGTTCTCTGCCCTGACCATCGTGAGCAGCGCCTCTTCCGCCCGCCGCCGCTCCGCACCTATCTGCTGGCCCATCCGCAGCCACACGGAAGACACTTCCCGTCCTGGGTCCTCCTGCCCTCCGGCCGATGCCTGCCCCTCCGATGTTGATGGCCCCGAGCCATGATGCCTCCCACGTTGACTCTGCTGCTGCCTTCGACGCAACTTCCTCTGCCAGCACGACGGCATCCAGGCTGATGGAATCCACCGACGCCGTCGTGCACGTGCCCTGCCTGATGATGCCGGCACATCCTCCATCTGCTGGGGTACAGTTGCTGTGGTGTCCACCCCTGCTGGACCTCCGACTCCCGACTGTGGTAGGGATGGGATCCCCACCGAGCTGGCTGCATTGGTCAGGGCAGGTCCACAGGGGCCCTGGTGGCATCTGGGCCGGAAGACGGCAAGGAGAATGACCGGCGTATAGCCTCCACAGAGGAGGAGAGGGCCGCCAGATTGGCCGACACATGCAGGAAACCCCCGAACATGGAAGATCCCAATTGGGCCACGCCGGCACGGTGCTCTTCGTGATGACGTGCGTGCTCCTCCCGGGAAGCACGGACGTCATCACGAATTGCACCCGCGTGCATCGCAACCCCAATCAGGACCTTCTCCATACGGCCACGGGTCCCCTCGTCCACAGGGGGAGGGGAGTCAGGTGACATGGACATCCCCTCTACCTGCGGACAGGCCTGGGACGGGGCATCCCTGCTGGTGCATGGTGGTGCACTCACAGGGTCAGGGACAGCGACATGCACAGGCCCCTCCACGGTGACCTGTGCTGCCTCCTGCCCCTGCCCTGGACTGCACTACTTGCACCAGCAGGGATGCCCCCACCAGGCCCCATGTGTGCCTCAGTGGCGGCCTCCTCCTTCTCTGTGGAAACCACCAACCTGGATGGCTCCTCGCCGTCTTCCGCCGTAGCAGGCCCCTGTGGGGGCTCACTCACCCCTTCCGCTGCAGCCGTGGGGGCATCACCACCGCCTTGCTCCACAGCGCCGTCTCCGCCCTCTTCTTCACTAGCCTCTGCGTAGGGGGAGACATAGAACACAAGCATCAGGGTACTGTACAATGGTCCCCTAGACAGGAAGCAATAGCAGATGAGTACCACTGTCAAAGTACACTTCCATCATGTCCCTCCACAACACATGGGTCAGTCCAGGCAAAACACACACAGTAACAGGCATGGTGCATGCCATGGACATTTCCATACATGTCCAATGGACTCTTGAAACATACAATGATATGGAACTCACATGCATCATGGGTCATGCCTATCACATGCACACACTTCACCTCAGTCACATCCATCTGGCCTCATACACCCCAAACACAGCGGATACAAGGATAACTAGGCTGCATCAGTGAATCTGTGCATTGTCACACACATGTGTCATGCATCCATGGCATTCACAAGTCACAGACACGCAGGTCAGGCACACAGACATGGCTACCATATATGTACCTGGCATCAGCACCCATCCCTCACCCCCACCCATGTCCAGGAACAGAGACTGGCATGCTCTCATGTGTAAAATCTGCATAGGGCTCCCCACATCGCATTTAAACACATGCAACGACCATGTGGTTCACACATCACTGGTCGCACATGCATTACCATGATGTCCCTGCACACATACATGCATACATGGCCTATGTCACACATACAAGCAAGTATCAGACAACCAGCACACCGCAACATGCCCTGTCTCACACAGCAATGCTTGGCCACTTACCGCTCAACTCCAGATGGGTCTCCCTCTCAAGGATCTGGGCGTGGAGCGCTGGGCGTACGCGTTCCAGGACCCTCATCTGGATGGAACTCATGCGGCCCGGGCCCCCCTCCATGAGGCGCCGGGCCTTCACGAGGGTCCTGGACCTCAAGTCCTCCCAGTGCTTCTTGATCTTCTGGACGTCGCGGGTTGCCACCTCCTCCGCGTTGATGGCAACCACACAGTCGGCCCAGATCCTCTCCCGTCCTTCCTTGCTGGCGCGGGACGATCCAAAGCGGGCATCATTCTGCCCCAGGACATGCTCCACCAGGACACCAACTTCGGTGGCAGTGAAGCTGGTGCCCCTCTGCCCCTCTGGCCTGGGGTTCCCACTGGTGCCAGATGTCGAAGTGCCCGACATGGCAACCCCAGAGGCAGGAGTGGGTGGGCAACTGTGTCCTGGGGCTGGGCTGTGGAGCGATGTTATCCCAGTCGGGAGTCTTCTGTTCCAGCAGGGGTGGACACAGCAACTGGACCCCTGCAGATGGCTGATGTGCAGGCACCAAATGGCAGGGCACGGTGGCAGCAGGCAGGCAGGCAGGCAGCAGCAGATGGCACGTGGGAGGCTGCTCTGGGCACTGGGGGGCAGTAATTCGGCCTTCTGGGCAGGAGTGTGGTCTTCCGTGTGTTTTCGCATGGCCAGCTTGATGCGGAGTGATTTGGCACGTGAAAATCCTGCACGTCAGCGTGAAATTCGAGGAAAGGCCCTTAGCGCGTAAGCGCGTCAGCACGCATACGCGATTCTATTGGACCAAAGGCCCTCAGCGCGTAAGCGCGTCTGTGACGTGACCCGCACGGGTGTTTCCCTCATAGCATGTGATGACGGAACACACGTGGAAAGACTGCACGTCAGAGTGTCATCGCGTGTAATTGGACAAAAGTGCGCGTACACGCGATTGGCCTATGTACGTGTATTTCAGAGGTGCACGGGCACTTACACACATGAGTACATCAGCGCACGTGTATTCCGGGGTGCGCGGGAATTTCCACATGCTATTGGCCTGGGTACTGGTTTTCAGGGGTGCGCGGGAAGTTTCACACGCTCGCCTACAACATGCGCAAAGAAACACGTACGCCAGTAGGAAGCAGGCATACGTCGACCCGCGACGCATAAATTTGCGCGCAAAAAACTAACAAGCTCAGAGGCCAGGATGAATATACCGTTCCTAGCAGCAGTGGCCGTGGGCTACCAAAGGAGGAGGAGGAGGATAGTCAGGGCCAGAATTTTCACACCCAGAACCAGCCTTTTCGGGATGCCTGATGACCAGATGTATGGGAGGTACAGGTTTCCACCACACATAATACTGGACCTGGTGAGTGAGTGGGAGGATGACCTCACATCACCCACCCTGTGCTCCCAAGCACTCAGCCCCCTGGAGAAGGTCCTCAATGTACTGCACTTCTTAGCCACTGGATCATTTCAGCGGACAAGTGCCATAGTGGGTGGGGTGTCACAGGCCACGCAGTCACGCTGCCTACACCAGGTCTTGAACATCATCACTGCACGCCCATCAGTCCGCAGGCACATATACCTGCCCAGAACACCTGCAGAAAGGCATGCTGCCGCCCTGGATTTTTACGCGGTGTGGCACGATTCCCCAAAGTGCTAGGTGCCATCGACTGCACCCATGTGGCTCTACATCCCCCCAGGGCATCTGAGCACATCTATAGGAACCGCAAGCACTGGCATTCCATCAACGTGCAGGTAGTATGTAATGCCAAGGGAATCATCACCTCAGCATATGCCAACTATCCCGGGTCCACCAACGACAGCTTCATTTACCGAATGTCCACCCTAAGCCGGGACCTAGAAGCTGGGCGGCATGGCGATACATGGCTGCTTGGTGAGTATGAATGCCACTGCAAATGCATGCATGTCAGATACTGAGCAAGGTCACAACCCGACCAATGATACCCATCACCACCTCCACAGGGGACAGTGCCTACCCTCTCAGCCCCCACATGATGACGCCAATTCGGAACCCCACCACGCCACTGGCCGTGGACATGGTGGTGCCCCCACATCCCCAACCACATGCACGCCCGCTGCGCATGGGAGGGGAAAGGGCATGGGGGGAGGCAGCCCGTACACAGCTAGTGGCTAATTAC
Source organism: Ambystoma mexicanum (assembly GCF_040938575.1). Classification (NCBI taxonomy): domain Eukaryota; kingdom Metazoa; phylum Chordata; class Amphibia; order Caudata; family Ambystomatidae; genus Ambystoma; species Ambystoma mexicanum. Next base: position 221,006,811 of record NC_090936.1, on the reverse strand, counting down.
TTCACATAGAAATCACACTCCTGTGGAGTGCACACTGCCCTGGCACATACCATCTGACAATCAATGATGACTCAACCTGACACTGATCCTGAATGTCTGGAGAATCAACCGTCAAAACCATATCAACCTGAGATTGTTCACCTGGAAGTGTTACAATGTGTGCATCCCTACCTACACAGACACCACCAATGCAGTTTCGTGAAAAAACACATTCATGCAGCTAAAATGAATACCCACTTGCAAAATGCAACATGAGGACAGTGCCATGTCACCCAACCCATCCCCAGCACCGCCACACGACACACCATGCCATGTCATGCGATGTGCGGGTAAACAAAGTAATCCCCACAACATGACACAAGTGTCACAAAGTACAGTGTCCCTAATTGAAACTCGCGACACCTGAAATGCTCACAGTAATGCAGGACCAACAACACACTTGAGCAGGTATTTAGCAGCTACTGACCCTCAAAACTACCATTAACATGACATTACGAAAGTAAGGAATTAGTAGTCTCACCACCTGGAAATGCCTGCACTCCCACCACTTCCAACTGTACAGTGTTGCCGCCATGTAGAGTTGTAGGTGCACTGCCGCCAACATGGACTCCATCTCCAAAGTAGAGGGCCTTGTGTAGACATGAGGAAAGGACCTGCAAATTAGGAGGTAGACATGGATGATGAGTTACACATCAATGCAACATGCAGTGTACAACACAACAGCAATATGCACTAGGAATGTATACACAGTATTGACTAGACTACCCACACATGTAGTGGGAGTCCAATGTCACCATGTACGTCAATGTCACTTGGGCACACCCTTTGCAAGCCCATGGAAACGGGAAGCAGGAGGGGTGTGTGTGACAAAAACCCAAGCATCTGAACCAAATACATGACAAGCCTGCATGTGCCCAGCCACAATGCAGCGTATGCCCACGGGAGCCACACAAGGCAACACACTGGGGGTCATTACGACCCAGGCAGTAAGTACGCCAACTTTACCACCATGGTGTAAACTACGTTTACGCCATGGTGGATGGCGGATTTACCGCCCCATTCCAAGGTGAGTGGGGCGGTAAATCCCCATTTCCCATTTTACCCTTCCCCATTCCCATTTTTGCCCCATAGGGCATAATGGGAGTGGGGAAGGCGCTAATTACGCCGCCGTAAATTACCCTTAGCGCCATGGATTTTAACGCCTGCAAAAAGCAGCCATTAAAATCGGAATCAGGCGTTAAGGGTTAACGACGGCGTTAACCCTTAACGCCTGAGTTGTAATGAGGCCCACTGTCCCAAAAAAAAAAAAAAAATTAAAAGTCAAAAATGGCCATTAATGGGCCCGGGGGGGTTGGGGAGGTTGGGGAGGCCACCCAGGGGGTCCGAGGACAGGGTGCACACCAAAACCCACCTGTGTGGATCTTGCGGAAAAAAAACACCTCCATGGGCTCATGGCCCACACGGCTACCCTATTGTGGGAGTATCACTGCTGTCGCTATTCTCACCCTGTGCAGCTGCATCCGGAGGTGGTGGCACTAAGGGAGGCAGCCCACGCAAGGCCCTAGTCTGTTCCTCCATGGCTGCAAGCATGCGGGTGTGGTAGGTCTCGTTCTGGAGGATGAGTGTGCGGAGGTCCCCATGCAACAACTCACGGGATGCCCGGACCTCCGCCCTAGTTGCCTGCATCTCAGCTGAGAGCGTACGGGTGAGACGCTCCAGCTGCTGTTCTGTCCTTCGGTTTGTTGAAGCCTCAAGCTCAACAAGAGTCGTCCTGAGGTGAAGGAGTTCTAGCCTCAGGGCTTCCCTGTGGCCCTGGGACTCTATGGAGATGGCTTCCTGCAGAGTCACCAGTGCCGCCCGCCTGTCCCTGTTGGACGCCAACATGTCCTCCCTGTGTGACTGGCAGATGGAGTCGGTTGTCTGCTGTAGTCGCTCCATCAGCCTTTCGGGGGGGACAATGGAAGTGGCCACCCTATCCATGGCCTGAGTCATCATCTCTGATGATGCTGCCTGTTGGGTTGCCATACCGTAAATGGATTGCTCCCATGCGGTATTGCCAGGTGGCATACGGCCACCACGTCGGCGGGCACCACACCTGTCAGGGGCAAGGCGAACTGCGCCTTGCTGTGCCGGCACTGCCTGAGGCTGCAGGACTGCATTCCCCCTCTGATCTGCTGGCCCAGGAACAGGATCAGATGTCGCGGAGTGTGACCCTGCATCCGTAACCACCAAAGGCATAGCTGCCAACACTGACATCCCCATTGAGGGTTCTGACCCTGGTGCAGGTGGGTCGGACAGAACAGAATCCCTCCCAGGAACACTCACCTGCGACGGCACGTAGGTCTCATCATCCGAATCAACACCTGAGTACAGCTTGGGGGAGGTGCAGATAGAGACACCCCTTGAGAGCACGACCTGCAGCAGTTGTGGGTTCTCACCCACCACCACACCACGTCCTTCACTGGTGGTCGGTCGGCCCTCAGACCCCTACTGGGTCTGCACCATCTCCACAACCCCAGCAGTATCAGGTGCGTCTTCCCCTGCAAAGACATAAAAGCAAACAAATGGAAACAGGCATTAGCACCATGGCACACAATGAGGGGTGAGAAGCAACAGAACCAGTACTTGATTGACACATGTCCCACATGACTAAAACCCTCCCATGCATGCACCCTCACTGCGTATGAAGGGTAGGATAATGGCACACACTGATGACACCAAGATGGAAGATGAACACATTTTCTGCATGCTGCCTAGCAGTGGCATCACACATTGGTCTGTGATTGCAAGGTGAAATACACATGCCATCACACAGATGGCATGTACCATTGCTATTGAGTGAAGATGGAGAGGAGGGCAGCACTTATTCATTCAGTCCAGTTCCCTCATGTAATAGCTTTTCTAATTCAAACAGGTCTGATTTTTCACCTGGAGCTGCCAGTCCAAAATGGTCCGATTGCACAGGGACATGTCCAAACAAATGATATCCAGGTAACAAAGTCACTCCACTTTACCATAGCCATGTCAGACATGTGACTACAGGACTGAGAAATGCCTAGTAAAAGTGGTGGAATGCAAACAATCTGCCTGAATGAACAGATAAAAATAAGCAACAATGTTGTGGCAAGGTGACACTTCAAGGGCAACTGGCGTGCTGTTGGGCTAGATGTCTACTGTTGGCAGAAGGGATACTGCTATGGCCAAATGCTGCTGCGCAGAATGTATTGCATGAAGCACATGGGTGACCCAAACGACTCAGGCGCGCACACCCTCACCTGGCACACAAACAAAAGCCCTCAGACACATACCATACCTGGTGGACTTTGTATCAGGAGTGTGGGATTGCACACTCAGCATGGGAGTTGGTGCAGGCATTGGCTCAAGTGTAATGGTGTCAGTGGGAATGTCAGCAGGATGGACTAGGACCGACACTGTCCTGGCTGGGTGTGTGAGAGCTGGGGTGGATGGAGCCGCAGCTGCCCCTGCAGCCTCTCCACCCTGCCTACTTGGGGCAGCAGATGACCTTGCTGCCCCTGATCCACGTGGCCTGATGACATCAACGTGCACCAGCGCACGTGTTATAGGCCTGCTGACCTGGAAGTCAGCCATGGAGTCAGCCAGGTCTGGTGCCACAATGGGCTGGTCCAACAAGGGCTGAGCATGGATGGTGTCAGCCACATCAGCCTCAACCAGGGGCGGCGGGGGGGGATTATGGGTGCCCTTGACTGGTCCTCCACACATGGGGGGACAGGGTCACCCTGCAAGTAACGACCACGTCCCCTACCAGATCCACCACGGCCACCACTTGTGGCTCGTCCACCTTTGCCACCCTTACGGATTCCTCGCCTCCCAACCATGGCACTGATGTTAATGTGCGTATGGGAGTGGCTGTAAACTATTGTCCTGGGCAATTGGGGGTCAAAGGGGTTGGGTACCAGATGGTAATTGTACCCTAGTGCTCTAGCAAGGCTGAATGTGACCCCTGTGGAAAGATGACGGGTCACGCTACGCACAAGAAGCCCAAAAAAAGGGAGATGACGTGCACGCAACCCCTCCTAGACCACGTGTGCGGAAAAAAAAACCTGCACTACGCTGTGGCACCCAGTAACACAAGAATGAACATATGCGTGTCACATGCAGCCTAGAATGAACTCTGAAGGGGTAGGCTACACACGTGGCAAGCACAGATGTTAGATACGTGCATGACTCACTGTCTGCCAGGAAAAAGAGCGTGAAAAAGAAGCGCGTTGGCAACACCCCCGCCAAAAGAAGAATTGTACGCTGTCTGAGGAGACAGGACAACAGTAGAAGGGAACGCTGTTTGAGGGAACAGGCCCAGGAAAACCAGAAAAAGAGAAAAAAGAGAAAAAGCTGTCAGAGGTAACAGGGAGTACGAACTTGAAACGCCGTGAAGTAAATCGCGTGTGAAACGACAAGAAGTACAGATTTCACCCACTCGCTCTCCACGAAAAGCACGTACAAGGAAATGGTGTTCTACACGTACCTTTTATGCAGACCCACACGTCCAGCGTCACTTCCGCGTGTACGCGCTAGGGCCATTTCCACCAATTACACGCTTTGTCAATTCCGCGTGTACGCGCTAGGGCCATTTCCACCAATTACACGCTTTGTCACTTCCGCGTGTACGCGCTAAGGCCATTTCCACCAATTACACGCTTTGACACTCGGACGTGTCTTTCATTTTTTTTACACGCAACATTTCAAACGTGTGCCATATTCAACGTGCACGTGACTTCATAGACGCGCATATGCTGGTGGTCTTTGGGCCAATGAATGTACAGACGTGTGCTGACGCGCTTACGCGCTAAGGGCCTTTCCTCGATTTTCACGCAGACGTGCTGGATTTTCACGTGCAAAATCACTCCGTATCAAGCTGGCCATGCGTTCACACACGGAAGACCACGCTCCTGCCCAGAAGGCCGAATTACTGTCCCCCAGAGCCCTGAGCACGCTCCCACCTGCCATCTGCTGCTGCCTGACTGTCTGCTGCCCACGTGCCCTGACATTTGCTGCCTGCACATCAGCCAGGGGTGCTGTTGCTGTGACCACCCCTGCTGGAACCGAAGACTCCCAACTGCTTTTCCATCGCCCCACAGCCCAGCCCCAGGACCCAGTTGCCCACCCACTCCTGCCTCTGGGGTTGCCATGTCGGGCACTGCAACATCTGGCACCAGTGGCAACCCCCGGCCAAGGAGGCAGAGGGGCACCAGCTTCACTGCCACCGAAGTTGGTGTCCTGGTGGAGCATGTCCTGGGGCAGTATGATGCCCTCTTCGGAAGGTTGCGCGCTGACAAGGAAGGACGGACTCGGATCTGGATGGACATCGTGACTGCCATCAACGCGGAGGAGGTGGCAGTCCGCGACTACAAACGTGTCAGGAAGCGCTGGGAGGACTTCAGGTCCAGGACCCTCAACAAGGCCCGGCGCCTCCTGAAGGCAGCGGATGCTAAGGGGCGCCGGGGCCACTTGTCGGAAGATCAGATGAGGGTCCTGGAACGCATATCCCCAGCGCTCCACGTCCAGGTCCTTGAGAGGCAGACCCGTCTGGAGTCGAGTGGTAAGTGTACATGCATACTGATTGTAAGCTGTGCGTGTGGTGTGCCAGGAGTGTGCAGGTTGAACATGTATTTTTATGTGGGCAAGTAGGGGGGGGTGTACAGGGCCGTGAGGGTGACACATGCGAGGGGTCTCATGTGTGACACATGGATGGTGCTTGTGTGTGTGGGCTTGCATGGCACAGGATGTGGAGGAATGATTGTCAGGTGTGACATGGATGTCGATCTGAACACTGCGACAGTTGGCGGAGGTGTACACATGCATGCAAGTTTGGTGGTGTGTGTGCATGTGTAGTGTACTCCCTATGTTGCATGTGATGTGTGGATGACCTTTGGCTGCTCATGCTGTTGTATGTGAATGGATGGTGCTGGCTGTTGCAATATGGCTGTGGTAAGGCTCATGTGTGCAAGTTGAAATGACATGTGTGTTGGGGATTGTGATGCCATGTCTGAGGTTTACCAATGCCACTCATGTATGACTGTCATGTGTGTATGAGTCCATTGTACAGTGCCCTGATGCCTGTGTTTTCTTTCTCCCTGTCTGCAGCGTCGTCGACTGATGAAGAGTGCGGAGAAGGTGCTGTGGAGCACCACCAGCCGGAGACGCAAGGCCCGGATCCCCTCCCAGGTTCTGATCCCGTCGGGGAGTGAGGAGTCCGGTGGAGTGTCCCAGGCTGCAGCTGCCGAGGGGAGGTCCAAGAGGCGGAGGTTGGAGTTGGACTCCTCGGCAGCAGCAGGGGCAGCTGGGACCCCACAGGGCCCAACGGAGGAAGATGGCACGGAGTCATCCAGGTTGGTGGGGGGTTTGGAGGAGGAGGAGGCCGTGCAAGCGACAGAGGCGGGGTCTGGAGGTGGGGATTCCACTGGTGCTAGTGGTGCAGTGCAGGATCAGGGACAGGAGGCAGCACAGGCCACCGCGGAGGTGCCTGTGTGCAATCCTGTCCCTGCTCCTGTCACTGCATCATATTGCACCAGCGGGGATGCCTACCTCCAGACCCGTTCTCAGGGAGGGGATTGGCTTACAACACCTGGCCTTCCTCTCCCTGCGGATGTGGTTATCCTGCACCAGGTTGAGCCTGTCCAGGGTGGGGTGGCGTTGCGTCAACGGGCCATGCGAGCTGACCTGCAGTCTTTTCATGATGAGTCTGCACGTCTTCTCGCATGGCTCGTTGACCGCGTTGACCCACTGGGACAGCTCTCCAGGGCTGGATTCCTCCGTTTCCTGGACCTTGCTCCGACCCCCTCCTCCACGGAACCCCTTATGCCCCAGTCGGCCTCCATGCCATCTTCCCACCCATGTGTCACCTGGGTGCACTGTGGAGCTGCCTCCGACCGTGTGGCCAGGCTGGTGGACAACAGATCCCTGCCACAGTCGGGAGTCGGACATCCAGCAGGGGTGGCCACATCAATGACTGCACCCAAGCTGGAGGAGGATGTGCAGGCACCATCGGACAGGGCACATGGACAGCAGCAGCTGCAGCAGCAGGAGGCTGTAGGTGGGAGCCACGATAGCTCGGGGCCTTCAACATCGGAGGGGCAGGCATCGGCCGGAGGGCAGGAGGACCCTGGACGGGAAGTGTCTTCCGTGTGGCAGCGGTTGTGCCACGCCATAGATGCGGAGCGGTGGCGGGCGGAAGAGGCGCGGCTCACGATGGTCAGGGCGGAGAACTCCATGCGCAGGGCCCTGAGGCAGGCCGAGTGCCTCGAGGCAATCCGCAGGGAGTTGGAGGTGAACATGTCAGCGTCCCTGTGGACCCTCGGGGCCATGGAACAGGACCGCCTCCGGGACATAGACGAGGAGTTCGATGATGCCCTGGCCCGGAACACCACTAAGTGAGCCGCTGGACTCGCTCGCCGCCATTGTATATAGTTATTTAGTGATAGGTTTCCTTTATAGTTTATTTTTATTTGGAGTCGACGGACACTGCTCCACCTTTTGTATATAGTTCCATTTTAGATATGTTTTTTGGTAGGTTTCATTTCTTCTGTTGGGATGATGGACCCTGAATACTTTGTACATAGTTGGACTTTGGATTTGGATATTTTTTTTACTATGAATATTTTTTCCCATGGAGCAATGGATTTCTATTTCTTTTTTCCCTTCATTTCCTTTTTATGGACTTGAACTTTGGAAGAATTTTTATTGGATTATCATTTATTGATTTTAATTTGAAAAGGGACAGCCAGCTTAATTTTGTTATTTATTTACTTGTGTATTTTGTTTAATTTTGATTGCCATTACTGTTGTTTTTGATACATTATTTGGATTTTTTCATTCTTCAATGTGTGGTTTCATCTCATTGTTTTCATGCATGTCATGATATGGGTTTTCAGGTTCACTTGCAACCATTGTGTGTGTGTGACACAAATGTCTTGATTTACATTGTTTCCATTGGAGTAGTATCATGGGCGCATGTAATACTTGGTTGTGTCTTTGGGCTGTGGTGGCTGGCCATGAGGCCCATGCTTGAGGATTGTCAGGGCCTGTGGGCAGGGGGACATGAGTGGGGGCCTGGTGGAGGCTGCCCCTGCACTGCTGGGGGGTGGGGGTGGTGGGAGACATGAGTGGGAGCCTGGTGGGGGCTGCCCATGGTAGCTGGGGGGTGCGGGTGGGTGGGAGACATGAGTGGGGGCCTGGTGGGGGCTGCCCATGGTGGCTGGGGGGTGGGGGTGGTGGTAGACATGGGTGGGGGCCTGGTGGAGGGTGCCCCACACTGCTGGGGGGGTGGGGGTGGTGGTAGACATGGGTGGGGGCCTGGTGGAGGGTGCCCCACACTGCTGGGGGGGTGGGGGTGGTGGGAGACATGGGTGGGAGCCTGGTGGGGGCTGCCCATGGTGGCTGGGGGGTGGGGGTGGGTGGGAGACATGAGTGGGGGCCTGGTGGAGGCTGCCCCTGCACTGCTGGGGGGTGGGGGTGGTGGTACACATGGGTGGGAGCCTGGTGGGGGCTGCCCATGGTGGCTGGGGGGTGGGGGTGGGTGGGAGACATGAGTGGGGGCCTGGTGGGGGCTGCCCATGGTGGCTGGGGGGTGGGGGTGGTGGGAGACATGAGTGGGGGCCTGGTGGAGGCTGCCCCTGCACTGCTGGGGGGTGGAGGCGATGGGAGACATGAGTGGGGGCCTGGTGGAGGCTGCCCATGGTGGCTGGGGGGTGGGGGTGGTGGTAGACATGGGTGGGGGCCCGGTGGAGGGTGCCCCACACTGCTGGGGGGGTGGGGGTGGTGGTAGACATGGGTGGGGCCTGGTGGAGGCTGCCCCTGCACTGCTGGGGGGTAGGGGTGATGGGAGACATGAGTGGGGGCCTGGTGGAGGCTGCCCATGGTGGCTGGGGGGTGGGGGGTGGTGGGAGACATGGGTGGGGGCCTGGTGGAGGGTGCCCCACACTGCTGGGGGGGTGGGGGTGGTTGGAGACATGAGTGGGGGCCTGGTGGGGGCTACCCATGGTGGCTGGGGGGTGGGGGTGGTGGTAGACATGGGCGGGAGCCTGGTGGGGGCTGCCCATGGTGGCTGGGGGGTGGGGGTGGGTGGATGACATGAGTGGGGGCCTGGTGGGGGCTGCCTATGGTGGCTGGGGGGTGGGGGTGTGTGGGAGACATGACTGGGGGCCTGGTGGAGGCTGCCCATGGTGGCTGGGGGGTGGGGGTGGGTTGGACGACATGAGTGGGGGCCTGGTGGAGGCTGCCCCACAGTGCTGGGGGTTGGGGTTAGTGGTAGACATGGGTGGGAGCCTGGTGGGGGCTGCCCATGGTGGCTGGGGGTGGGGGTGTGTGGGAGACATGACTGGGGGCCTGGTGGAGGCTGCCCATGGTGGCTGGGGGGTGGGGGTGGGTTGGACGACATGAGTGGGGGCCTGGTGGAGGCTGCCCCTGCACTGCTGGGGGGTGGGGGTGATGGTAGACATGGGTGGGAGCCTGGTGGGGGCTGCCCATGGTGGCTGGGGAGTGGGGGTGGTGGGAGACATGGGTGGGGGCCTGGTGGAGGGAGCCCCACACTGCTGGGGGGGTGGGGCGATGGGAGACATGAGTGGGGGCCTGGTGGGGGCTGCCCATGGTGGCTGGGGGGTGGGGGGGTGCTAGACATGGGTGGGGGCCTGGTGGAGGGTGTCCCACACTGCTGGGGGGGTGGGGGTGGTGGGAGACATGGGTGGGAGCCTGGTGGGGGCTGCCCATGGTGGCTGGGGGGTGGTAGTGGGTGGGAGACAGGAGTGGGGGCCTGGTGGAGGCTGCCCATGGTGGCTGGGGGGTGGGGGTGGGTGGGAGACATGAGTGGGGGCCTGGTGGAGGCTGCCCATGGTGGCTGGGGGGTGGGGGTGGGTGGGAGACATGAGTGGGGGCCTGGTGGAGGCTGCCCCTGAACTGCTGGGGGTGGGGGTGATGGGAGACATGAGTGGGGGCCTGCTGGAGGCTGCCCATGGTGGCTGGGGTGTGGGGGTGGTGGGAGACATGGGTGGGGGCCTGGTGGAGGGTGCCCCACATTGCTGGGGGGTGGGGGGGTGGGAGACATAGGTGGGAGCCTGGTGGGGTCTGCCCATGGTGGCTGGGGGTGGGGGTGGGTGGGAGACATGAGTGGGGGCCTGGTGGAGGCTGCCCATGCACTGTTGGGGGGTGGGGGTGGTGGTAGACATGGGTGGGAGCCTGTTGGGGGCTGCCCATGGTGGCTGGGGGGTGGGGGTGGGTGGGAGACATTAGTGGAGGCCTGGTGGAGGCTGCCCATGGTGGCTGGGGGGTGGAGGTGGTGGGAGACATGGGTGGGGGCCTGGTGGAGGGTGCCCCACACTGCTGGGGGTATGGGGGTGGTGGGAGACATGAGTGGGGGCCTGGTGGGGGCTGCCCATGGTGGCTGGGGGGTGGGGGTGGTGGTAGACATGGGTGGGAGCCTGGTGGGGGCTGCCCATGGTGGCTGGGGGTTGGGGGTGGGTGGGAGACATGAGTGGGTGCCTGGTGGGGGCTGCCCATGGTGGCTGGGTGGTGGGGGTGGTGGGAGACATGAGTGGGGGCCTGGTGGAGGCTGCCCGACAGTGCTGGGGGGTGGGGGTGGTGGTAGACATGGGTGGGAGCCTGGTGGGGGCTGCCCATGGTGGCTGGGGGGTGGGGGTGGGTGGGAGACATGAGTGGGGGCCTGGTGGGGGCTGCCCATGGTGGCTGGGGGGTGGGGGTGGTGGGAGACATGAGTGGGGGCCTGGTGGAGGCTGCCCCACAGTGCTGGGGGGTGGGGGTGGTGGTAGACATGGGTGGGAGCCTGGTGGGGACTGCCCATGGTTGCTCGGGGGTGGGGGTGATAGGGGATATGAGTGGGGGCCTGGTGGAGGGTGCCCCACACTGCTGGGGGGCGGTGGGGGGTGGTAGACATGAGCAGGTGTGCAGGGTAGTCCCCTGTTTTGTGGGCTGCCTGCAGGGGCTGTGGAGAGTGTACAGAGAACACCTGTGAGGACCCACCCAGCTTAATCGCGTGTGTAACTTCCCGCGCACCCCTGTAATACACGTACCCAGCCAAATCGCGTTTGATGATTCCCGTGCACCCCTGTAATACACGTACCCAGCCAAATCTGGTGTGATTATTCCCGCGCACCCCTGTAATACACGTACCCTGGCTAATCGTGTGTAAAACTTCACGCGTACTCCTGTCATACACGTACCCAGCCAAATCGCGTGTTATAATTCCCGCGTACCCCTGTAATACACGTACCCTGGCTAATCGCGTGTAAAACTTCACGCGTACCCCTGTCATACACGTACCCAGCCAAATCGCGTGTGATAATTCCCGCGTACCCCTGTAATACATGTACCGTGGCTAATCGCGTGTAAAACTTCACGCGTACCCCTGTCATACACGTACCCTGGCTAATCGCATGTAAAACTTCCCGCGTACCCCTGATATGAACGTTACCCGCTTTGCGTTCCTTGTTTGGCAGCCCTGTAAACTGGTCCAGGGTTAGCGCAGCCCTTTGCAATGATTTAGCGATTTTGATGGCTTTTCCTTGCGGGAGGGCGTTCTTGGGGGCGTTACTGGCGCTGCTGCAGGGTCGCTGCGATACTCTGCGCCACGGCTGGTTTGGGAGCCTAAAATCCATGAATACGCTGTGCGCGGAAATTGGTTTTGGCGCATGCGCCTGGCGCAGACAATCGCACGCGGACACTCTGCGCCAGCTGCTTGCGACACTTTTCTGCAAAATTCTATGAATTAGCCTGTTAGTCTTGTTGTGGCTTGCTCACACATGGGCAGTGTCATACCATGTACGTCTAGTTTGTCTGTGGTGCTTATTTCAATTATTGGTTGCATTTCTTTTTTCAACATTGTTTCATTGAATTTGGAACAGCTTGCAAGAGTTGGAATTAAGGCCATACAATTGATTTTGTTTGCTAATTGTTCCATAACATCCATAGCACATGCATTATCGCCATAAAGTGCATGCATGCGCCGGGTTTTCAATATTGTTTGTGCTTCTTGAGATATTATACCAACTCTAAGAGCCTCAATACACGGATGGCGGTGGACCAAGGTGGTATTAGCACCTTGGTCCATGCCAGTAAAATACCGGCACCGCCTTGGTGAAAAGGAGAATTACCGCCCTATTCCAAGGTTGGCGGGGTGGTAATTCCCCTTTCCCCCATTGACCTTCCCCATTCCCATTTTTGCCCATAGGGCATAATGGGAATGGGGAAGGCGCTAATTACGGTGCTGCAAATTGCGGTACCGTAATTAGCACCCTGGTCCCTTTGCGGGTTGGTTTTTAACGCCTGCAAAAAGCAGGCATTAAATTCACCAACCCGCAAAGGGACCTCGTAGTAAGGCAGTAAGGGTTTACCGGTACTGGTAAAATACCGGTACCGGTAAACCCTTACCGCCTACCGTGTAATGAGGCCCTAATACTTTTAAAGATGTTGGCATAAGTGAGATCAGCAGATTGCCGCATGTTTTCTGTTAATTCTCTGTATTGGAAATGTTGCCAATGTTGACATTTCCTATGCTGCCAACAGTTCTACGGCAGAGTTTGTGTCCTAAGGTTTTAAAAATAGGCTCACCTTTCACTGGTGTCAATTGAAGAAGATCTCCGAAAACAATAATGTGTTTTCCTCCAAAGAGCTCTTTGTAGTTTGTTTTGAGTACTTCTTGTAATCTGGGGTGAATCAAAGCCAACATTAGGTTGGAGACCATGCTCACTTCATCTATTAGTAGCATTTTCATTTGTTTTAATACTCTGCGTAGTTCCATTGCAGCTTCTGTAGAAAGTTTGTAATAGTCTAATTGGTTTTGGTGTTCTACTGGCAGGAGTAGTAATTGGTGTAAAGTGACACCGCCTATGTTGTAGGCAGCTAAACCTGTGGGGCCAGTGACAACAGCAGACAGTTTTTTGTTTGTCAATTGTTGAAGGAATTTGCTGATGATTTTGATTATGAATGTTTTGCCTGAACCAGCTTCACCACTGACATACAATAGTATAGGTTTGCAATTTTGGCAGGTGCATTCTTTATTTTCATGTTGTACACCATGTGCAATTTCTTTTGTTACTTCTTGAAAAATGCTACTCTGCTCATTGTTTAGTTTTGATTGTAGTATAGTTAAGTCTTCTTTATCTTTATACTTACACATGGTGTTTTCTACTTCTTTCATAGCTAATTCTGCCTCATTTGCTATTAGTGGCTGTCCCAGTGGTTCTTGGCTTCCTGTTACAGAAGGTTGACTACTGTCAGGAGTGTCCTTATCAAGATGGGCCTGGAGTTCTTCTTCGTGTTGCTGTTCATCAACATTGATTTGTAGTGTGTAAAGTTTACATCGGTTATAGTATTTAATTTGCTTTGAAAGCATCTTTGTAGGAGTCATAGTTATCTAGTATTTCTGTTCTGGTTCGGTTGAATGGAGAGGTAATTCTAAGTTTTCTGGGGATATTTTGAAAGCAGTATTTCTTGTTACATTATGGAATTATTAACTATTTCATAACCTCGTCCACTGCTCTGTATGGCAATTGTATTTGTTTGCTTTTGTTTGTATGCTTCTTCATTAAAATATGGTTCTGTGCTTGTGGTGTGACTCCACTCACCTCCACAGAAATTTAAGAAGTTATTTTTGGTTGACATTTCGTTTATTGAGAAGCCTTTTTTGTAATTTAGTCATCAATTTTGTTAGTGGATTCATTTTGTTTAACACTAAAATAAATAACTTTCTTTTGAGAAGGATTGCACTGTCCATCAAAGCTTCTAAGATTAATTTTCTACGGTAGGTTTTAAGGGTTGTGCATGATTTCTCTGCTGTTTTTATAAGATTTTGAAGGACTCTGTGTTGGAACATTTTTGCTAAAATACTTTTTTGGTATGCTTACTTGGCACTATATCAAGGTTTATAGAAACAGTTTTAGCAGTAGTGGTAGCTGAATTCTTGTTAATCGTTTTCTGTTTCGTTTTACATTTTGATAGAGGAGGCAAAGTTTCTGTACTTGAAGCGTCTTTTGTTTCGCTAAATGACTGTATTAGCTGTTTAGTTTGAACTTCTTGTACAAATTCTGCTAGAGATGGATGCTTATTTTGGACACTTCTATTTTAAATTGCTCTACTTCTGCATTGCTTTCTATGGACTTGATTTTTGGTAGGCATTGTTTAGGGTCTGTTGAAAAAAATAAAGAAGGTATGGGTTGGGGTGTTCTGCAATGCATGTGTGCTGTGTGCATGAGTGTTTGAGTATGATGATAAAGATGTATGTTATGGTGTGTGATTGTTCATTGGGCAACTACAACTAGTTGGGATGGGTATTCTTGAATTTATGTGCTACTAAACTGGGGTTCAGATGAGAGTAGAAAGTAAGCTAGTGGTGAGGAGAAGCACAAATAGTAAATATAATGGTATATAATTAAAACAGTTCTTTGTTCTATAATATTAAAATTCTAGGGGCTGAGTTATGTCATTTGTGCGCAGAAAAATGGGGATTTGTGCGCCATTCTGCCTGCAAATCCCTGTTCAACAAATGGGGATTTGTGGACAGAATGGTGCACAGTCTCTGTTTTTAGGTGCAGAAATACTATGAATGAACCCCACAGTGTGTTTGAGTAATAGTAAAAATATTATGGTGGTATTTAACTTACTTTTGTTTGTGGAATGAGCAGGTTTCTTCTGAGTTGTTGTTTGTCCTTCAGATTCTGTTGCTGCTTTTCAGGAGAGTGGTCTTCACTGCAATTGTAAAGGAAAGAAATTAGTAATTTTGTGTGTTTATAGCACTGATGTTAATTTTTGTACAAGTATTCTTGTTTGATATCTGAACATGCAATTTCATTTGGCTATGTGCAGTCTTTATATTTTACTTTAAATATGTTAGTTCAACATGCCATGTAAATGTGTGTGTAAAAAGAAATTAAATAGGAGATAGGTTTGGAAGTGACAGTTGATTATAGCAGATGGGAAAAAGGACAGTAAGTTCATTTGATAGGTTATACAGGTTAAAAGACAATTAATCTGTTTATATGCATTTATAAGAACTGTACATGTGCTATAGAGAAAATATGCATACCTGTAGTTTGTGTTCATGCATATGGATATGCATGCAGCTGCAAGTAGAAATCTTGGAGACTTGTACAGTAGTTCTTGTAGTAGGTGCTTTCCATTGATATGACACTTGTACTCAGAGTGATTAACAGTACATTTGAAGTGCTGATCTATGATGATGGAGTTAGATGTAGAGGTCTTGGATGTGATTGGTAGATGGTTGTGTGACTGCTTAGCTGTATCCAATGAGGGAATGGCACAGAGACTGAAGTGGAAATGGTAGAAGGGCTGTCCATGTTACGATATGTCCGCGGACATGGCGGTAGTCTGCGGACATTGCGTGTTACATACAGGGATTTTGGGGTGGGGAGGCATGCAAATGAGAATGAGCAGAGCAAGGGATTGGTCAGTAAAGTTTAGTGGGTGTGTTGTGTCAGGAGAGAGTTTGTCAGATAGTCTTTTTTCATGAGAGAACAACAGATAGCCATGGCTGTGTGTTTCAGAAAACAGATTGTCTGGATTTTGGGAGACTCGTGGATACATTGGTTGAAGGTGCATGCAGAAAGCTGTGGAGTAGCTGTAGATCTTGGATTCCCACATGTGGAAGTGCACTGGCATGGAGTGCATGGAATGAAGTGGCTAGACTTGCTACCTCTCTGTGCTACTTTGGAGACAGAACATCATCCAGACATAATAATGATTCATTGTGGAGGGAATAGTTTAGGACATGTGTCTGGAATTTCTTTGCAATTTGCAATGAAAGAAGGACTTGGGAAGGTCATGGACATGTTTCCAAATTCTCAAGTAATTTTTTCAAAGATTGCATAGAGACAAATGTGGCTGCGTTCTTCTTCATTTGGTCCTCAAATGGAGAAAGCGAGGCACAATGTCAATAAGGCTGTTTGTGCCTTTCTAAGAGATGTTGGCATGTCCTCTTTTCACAATGAAAATATTATGTTTCGTAGCACATACATTTTTTGCAGAGATGGAGTCCATCTTACTTATGCTGGCAATCCGATTTTTCTGAGAAATGTACAAAATGCATTGCAACCTTTTTTGGAATTTCAGCCATCCATTTTGCAGTAGGTGTTGACCATTTCAAGTTTTTCAAACACAAACAAACACCACCAAAAGGCTCTTTTAAAAGCCACCACTTCCTCCCAGAGAAAAGTGCAATGGTTATGATAGGGCAGCACCCCAAAATTTTAGATGTCTGTGAACTGTCCACGGACTTCTAAAAAATACACAGAGCCCTGCTCCATTTTTTTGCCACTTCTATTTTTAAACTGTAAAAGGCGCATCTGAAAAGAGCCTTTTTTTAAAAAAAAAATGTTGATGTTTTTTATTTTTTTGGGTTTTTTACACATGACACACTAGGAGAGGAGGGGAAAGGAGGGTAAAGGGGGGACACCAACCACGGGGATAAGAAAAGGCAGGTGGAGAGAGGAAGATGTAGGGTGGACCTTACTTAGGTAGGTTGCAGGTCTTCTCATGCTCCTTGACCGCAGTCTCGAAAGCACTACGAAGTCTCTCCCCCCTGCAGAGTACTGTGTCAAAGTACATATACAAAACTGTGACCCTCGAAAGGTAAGGGTCATCAGTATTATGAATGGCCTGTGAGGCAGCTGGAGGGATGCACTCTCCCACAGGAGTGTCCTTGTGGTGAGAGGAGCGGAAATGGAGGATGTAGTAGAGGAAGTCAATCTACAACGCACCTTGCAAGGTAGAATCTTGCGAATGGCCCGACCATGGAAAGACTTTAGGTGTCGCTTCATAGTTGTCGTACCAAAGCTGTACAAAGCAGGTCTCCCGCGACTGAGCACCATTTTGCACTCATTGCAGGTGACTTTGTTTGCACGCGCCTTGGGTACGTTACCATGAATGGTAAATAACTGCCACACCCAAGAGTCACGGCGAATGCTGGTAGTAGGAACTTCCACTACCTCATCCTCTTCATCCTCTTCATCCTCCTCTACAACTTCACTCCTGTTCTCCTCTTCAGGCCCTTGGGGAGGTGGTGGTGGTGGAGGGGGTGGGGGTCGTGCTGAAGCAGATGTAGCACCAGGTGGCAGTGGAGGAGCCATGGATGCCATCAGGTTTCAGATGAAAATCTGGAAAGTTGGCAGCAAAATGCACTGTGTTCTGTAAGGTAGCCAGAAACACAATGAGGATAAGTTCTGGGGTGTGGCCCTTTATAAGGGTGCTGGTGCCTGGTCTGCGGACACCTGCTCCGTCCACGGACAGATCAAACACAAAAAAAAAGCTCAAAAAGTCCCAAAAAGTATGTAGAAAGTCAGGATTATTGTCTTGGACTTGTGCTATGGTGATTTATTATTATATAATATTGTGGATTGCCTGAAAAAGTAGTTTTAAATTGTTCATGGACACGAACAGTGTCCGCAGTCAGAACACACGCTCAGCATGGGCGCGGTCACATGATGGCGTTGCGAACATGTCCGCGAAGGGACACCAAATGCACTGAAACTGTTTTGCGTATGCGCGTTGGTTTTCTACGGACAATGTTCGGGTCCTGAAACTAATTAAAAGTTTGACACAAGTGAAACGAGCAGTTACGGACAGGTGTTTGTTCTTAGAACAGTTTCAACCTGCCTACGAACAGTACGGACAGGTATAGTGTCCTCAGGACACCCACATTTTGTTTATTTACGAACATCCCAGGACACTTGATGTGTTCTCAGAACAGTTTCAACCCGCCTACGAACAGTACGGACAGGTATAGTGTCCTCAGGACACCCCCATTTTGTTCATTTACGAACATTTCAGGACACCGCGTGTGTTCTTTGAACACTTTCAAATTGCCTGCGAACAATACGGACAGGCATAGCGTCCTCAGGACACCCCCCTTTTGTTTATTTACGAACATTTCAGGACACTGCAAGTGTTCTTAGAACAGTTTCAACTTGCCTGCGAACAATACGGACAGGCATAGCGTCCAGAGGACACCCCCATTTTGTTTATTTATGAACATCCTGGGACACTCGATGTGTTCTTAGAACAAATTCAATTGCCTACGAACTATACGGACAGGCGTAGTGTCCTCAGGACACCCCCATTTCGTTTATTTATGAACATTTCAGGGCACCGCGTGTGTTCTTAGAACAGTTTCAACTGGCGTGCGAACAATACGGACAGGCATAGCGTCCTGAGGACACCCCCATTTTGTTTATTTACAAACATCCCGGGACACTTGATGTGTTCTTATAACAGTTTCAACCTGCCTACGAACAGTACGGAAGGTATAGTGTCCTCAGGACACCCCCATTTCGTTTATTTACAAAAATATATATATATATATGTTAAGTGCACATAAAGTAATGTGTATTCATTTGGTTATATCGTATCTATATATCTTCAGGCATTTCACCATGTGGGAAATTCTCCTCAAGCCATTCTAAACTATTTGACATTTCTGTGAGGAGAAAAAAAATACATATTACTTTTATTGTATATAATATAGACATTTTAGAAATATATAAGAAAAAAAAAGTTTACTTACTAGATTGTGGTAAGTTGTCTTCTCACTGCTCTGCAGATCTGCTGCTGCTCCTACTTGTGCAGTTTCTGTGAGGTAATTATGTAAGAAGCATACCTTTCTTGTTTTGGTATATCCATTTTACTATATATGGTATTTAAATGGATGTTTGATGTTTTAGACATATAAGTTCTACCTATTATTTATTATTATATATAATGTGTTTGTGTGTTGGTTTTTCAACTTGTACAGTGTTCATATGGCATGATATAACAATTTCATATACCCCTGAGTTTTTGGGTAGTATTGTTGTTGTCCGCGCCCGTCCGCGGACATGCGCACAGTCCGCGGACATCAAAATCACTAGCTGGGGGTTCAATATGTTCTATGTTACATGTTTATAAAGTCAGGGATATTATGGTTAAGTTGCGCTACTAAAAACCTATCAAATTCAGTAAAAAAAACTTTGTTAAAGGGACGTTATGGTTCAAAGTAAAACCGAAAAACCCCTGAAATTTGCCAGTTATGGTAAGCTAAGCAACCATAACTCGCACCACCGTGGACTGCTAACATTAACACCCAGGACATCAAAGATGACATCACAAATGTCATTGATGACATCACTGATGACATCATATGTGCATTTACTTTTCATGAAAACTCTGTACAAGGGATTCTTATAATGTTGATGCAAAAGTGTCAAGGATCATTGAAATAAATATCAGGAGCTAATTAGTGCACTAAGGAATGCATTGATATAAATAGCATTCTATTCTGAAGTTCAATCCAGTATACTAAGCTACTCATGTAGAAACATAAGCAGTGTGTGCAGCATACATGATGAAGGTGCAATATTCATAATCGTGCCTTGTTGAATAGTGAAATGAATATCTGATTTTTATTAGAGTTTTGTGTACTGTGAAATATGTAATAAGTAGCTAATAAAACCCACTTAATACACAATTGCATTATTACAGACAAAACAGAAAGAGACAACAAAACATGCAAATATGAGTAAATTGAGAAAAATTATTGTTCTCTTTCAAA
Source organism: Ambystoma mexicanum (assembly GCF_040938575.1). NCBI lineage: Eukaryota > Metazoa > Chordata > Amphibia > Caudata > Ambystomatidae > Ambystoma > Ambystoma mexicanum. Next base: position 220,987,226 of record NC_090936.1, on the reverse strand, counting down.
GCTGCTACTTACTGTATGTATGTGTATCACATGATGTGACTGCACTCTAAGGAAAATAGTGTGAGTACAATGTATACAAATATGGTTATATACAAGATAGTACAGTATGAGAAAGTGCTGATAATCCTAATGAGTATCTTCATGCACAGAAAGGATTACTTTCTTTCAAGCCTGTGTCTTCCGCTATGTATATGTTTCATATGATGTGACTATAACCTAAGGGAATTATTGCAAGAACTTTATTGAAGGATAAGTCTACAAATATAGTATATTTTCAATTTTTAGTTCTTGACTGTTACTGAACAGAACCATGTGGCCTAGATATGTCAGTAAAGGAAAAAAGGGGGAGCCAGACATGTGATGTCATCAGTGATGTCCTCAATGACATTTGTGATGTCATCTTTGATGTCCTGGGTGTTAATGTTAGCAGTGCACAGTGGCGTGAGTTATGGTTGCTTAGCTTACCATAACTGGAGAATTTCAGGGGTTTTTTGGTTTTAGGAAAGAACAAATTGGCAGAAAAAGTCACGATCCACAGCGCTTGTAAGTATAAAATGGGCAAAGAGCATCAGGTCTGCAGGTATCTGGGTAGTGTGGATATCCTGCCAGTATGATTCCACTTATGAAAGTACAAATGCAACACAAACAAATCCCAGTTTCACTGCACCACGTATAGCAAAATAAAAATCGGCAGTCCAAGTGATTTGTATGAAAGAACAGCCTTTAAAGTCCAAGGTTTAGTACAAGCTTAAGGCTAACACGTGTTTCGAGCCTTCCACGGCTCTTCATCTGAGGATTGATAGGGATAGAGCCTGAAATTTAAGCTGAAGGGACAATGCCCAAAAAGTACTCTGAAGGCTTCGCAATTGCGGTTAAAGCTGGTCGGCTGTTTAGACAGACTGAAAAATCAATGCGCTGGGCATTGTCCCTTCAGCTTAAATTTCAGGCTCTATCCCTATCAAGCCTCGGATGAAGAGCCGTGGAAGGCTTGAAACACTTGTTAGGCTGTTGCTTGTACTAAACCTTGGACTTTAAAGGCTGTTCTTTGCATACAAATCACTTGGACTCCTGATTTTTATTTTTCTATACTTGGCGCAGTGAAACTGGGACTTGTTTGTGTTGCATTTGCTTTTCGGTTTTACTTTGAACCATAACGTCCCTTTAACAACGTTTTTTTCACTGAATTTGATAGGTTTTTATGGCAGCGCAACTTAACCATAACGTCCCCTTTTTTACTGAATATATATATATATATATATATAGGTATACTGCATGCTTTAGGTTATGTGATTTAAATATTTGCTTTCAATAATGGTCTATGAGTCTGATATAAGATTGATATTACGAACATAAACTTGGAAGTTGAAAATACAGTTTCCTGTAACAGGGAATTAGCGGGTTCGAACGTACACTACTTGTTCCCAAACAGATCTGAACAAGCCAAAGCTATGTAACCTAAGCTTGTGTAAGAAGCGATAATGCGCTGCTTGAATGATGTTCGTCTATGATATAAGCACAATAGGGGCCACACTCTAGCTATCTGCAAAAGGGAAGACTGCTATTTAATAATGAAAGTGTATTAGGAAACGTTTTAGAATGTGCAATGTAGGTGCGTAATGCCCGAGAGGAGTATACGTCTGTGAGTGTGGTTTTGAAAGCTTGATGCTGGGGCTTTGCCGAGTTATTTGCCTGCAGCAGAAAACACATTCCTTTGGCATGTGTTTGCTTGAATCCTTCAAAGAGCACACATTGCTGCCTTCAGCAGGACACATTTTGGGAAGGAGCAGTCAACAATGGAGAGTGGTTTCTTATCAGGTTCCCCAGACTGACGTGGTGAAATACTTACAAGGCGCAGAACATGTTATGTAAATAGCGTCTCTGTTCAGGTGGATTTGAGCTTTAGCCGATGCATATAGTTATACTATTTCAACCACAACACTGCCAGACGTTTTAAGGAAGAAAAAACAATGTTTTTTTTTTTCAAAATTGTGAATTTGATTTAATTGGCAGCTTAAGTAAAATCTGATTTTCTGCACTATGGCCAACTTTGGACAACGATATCTCTCCTGCCTGTCAGGATGGGCTCAGGGTCTGAATGAGAGTTAATATTACCGAGAGCTTGTAAAATGGTAGGCCACTTTTCAAATATTTTCAAAATATCTCCAACTTATTTAATTAGAATGCCCAGTATATTTGAATATTTTATTCTGGGAACTGGAATTATTTTTTTTTTAAGAACTACAGCGCCTGATTCAAAGACCGTTTTTCCTTTGGGAAACACACCATTTTAAAAGGCTCCTGTGAATCAAGCCCAGAGTGTTCCCAGGCACGTTGCTTAAGACATGAAACTGTACATCTGAAATTCACCTATTCACATAGTATAGATTATTTAAATATTTAATGTGTTGGCTCAGTTAGTTGAATAGCGGAAAGCACCATAGACGGGTTGCCACCAGGAGGTAGGTCATGACGAGCATGGCCTACGGGAGACACCGGAAAAAGTCCCTTGTTTAAAACATGAGGCACTTCCATGCATAGCACAAACGTGTGCGATCCAGCGAGCAAGCAACGATTCGAACCGTGAAACTTGGAGACATGTACACCTACCATTCCATGCATGTTAGCTCCCAAAGTCTGAGTGTGATTTTGAAGTTCTTGCCAAGCAATGAAAGCACACTATTGGTGTGCTATGACATTTTCCAATCGGATTGTAACTGTATTGCTTCGCAGACAAACAGTGAATTTCATTGTGCATCCATTTTGCGAATTCAAAAGTTTACCTCACTTTACTGTATAGAAATGCTGTTGGTAACCGCTAAAATAATGAGCCTCACTGCAAATATGGCAGTGGGGGAAAGAATTGGTGGTAACGGAATAGCCGTGACTTTTCCAGCACCACCATACAAGTATGGTCCTGGAGTGGGGGATTTACCTCTAGCATCTTACTGGAAATACATCCTTCCACTTTCCGCCGAAAATTTGAAAATCGGGGGAATTACCAGAGCGGTAATACTTCCAGCGGGAATTCTGGCAAAAATGCCCCATAGAGTCCAATGGACTCTTTATAAATGGGGATTAACTCTGCCAATGCCACTTGTAATCCGGCAGTAATTCTGCCGGATCAAGTGGCGGTAACAGTAATTCTGTTGGGCGGTATTGCTGCGGATTTACTGCATCAAGACCGCCCAAATTGTAATGAAGACCAATTTTCGTTCTCCCTGAGTAGTCTGATGTGCTAACACGTCAGGCAGTCAGACCCACTTTATTCGGCACAGGGCCATAAAAGTGAATGATAAATACAATTTGAAATACATGCATTAAACCACATTTGATCAATGATTCATTAGATAATAAAAGGTCATTCTAAAAACATGCATTCCATAACATAATCAATAGACAATAAATTAGCTAAATACTATATAGCTAAAAGAACTAAACAATAATACAATACATATGAGGGGAGAGAAATATGAATTCCAGCCCCGTGAATAGAAAAATGAGGCTCTTTTGTCTACCCTTTGCTCGTTTTGCTGAAGAAGCACAACTAGCTCTCGCTACTTCTTCAATCTCAAAAGCCAGGCACGTGTCTTAGACTGAATAAAGAGGTTTAAAATTCTGGAACATTGAATCAGAGGTCCATTCAAATCTGACTTGGCCTTTATTGCAAGAATCGCACACATTGAATCTTGTTTCACATCCTGCAACGTCAAGGGCAAGAAATGCTCAGCATATGAAATGACAGCATATGCTAGGGCGCACTGCACCCTGAAATTATTTCTCTACAAGAATTCCTCTACTACGTCATTAAAACAACGGTAAGGAAATGAGGGCTCCTCTGTTGAAAATGAAGGGCTGCGTTGTCCAGCAGCTTTGGAAATACACGATGTGGTATGGAAAGGGAAAAGAATACATTTCCCATGATTCCAGTGACCATTTGGGCAGCTGTGCCGGATCACGTTGAAATGCCTACTTAAGTTCCTCCCCGGCACGTGCTGCCTGTTGGTGATTGTTCGCGTGGCAGGCACGGGCTGAGGAGAGCAGGAGCACAGACACAGGAGGTGTGTTGACAGAATCCGGCTGGGCGATGAAGCGAGGTGTTCCGACGCTTCGTGTCTTTCAGGAGCAGTATGAGGTGATGAGGGTGGCCTGTCCAATGCGGGCTCATCATATGCCTGGGGAAGTGCTGTTGAGCCCACCCAGGGCTCAGTGAAGTGTTATGGGAGAGCGTGTGCACGGCTAAATTCTGTTTTGCATTATTGCGCACTGCTCACAGTGCGCAGAGATAGCTAAGTTGGAACGCTGTGAAAACGTGCATGAGCATGTTTGATTCTCATTGGCACATGTTGCACTGCGCTTACAGGGCGCATAACTTCTCCTCCGACTGGGGGAGCTGGTGAACTTGTTTAAACCTTTCATCTCAGGCAGTCCTGGCGTACATACCGCTGGTATCATTGTAATGACAAGGAGGGACATGCTATGTTGTATGTGCAACTTGCTCTTGTCGTTATTTATGTTGTTTAGCATGCTATTTTGCCTATCATGAACCACGTATCAAGGTGGTAGCTCAAAAGGGGCCCAAGAGCACCATTCTGAAGGTGGTGCACAAAATGTTACCCTGAAGGTCATGCATTGTGCCTTTATGTTTGTATGCAGTGGCAATAGTTGTCCATGGCCATCTAGAACTACATGTGCTTATGTTTGTTGCTATGTTAGGAGGGAGGTAGGTGCTCACGAACTGTTAGGTACTACTCTCTAATCAAGAAGGGAGTAGCTATGAGCCAAGTTACCAAGAGGTGCTATCAGTCAAAGGGCCTCATTACGATTTTGGAGGCAGCCATGCCCTTACTAAGGGCATGGCTGCCTCCAAAATCGTGTCCAGGTCCAGGTTCCCTGAATGGGGAAATACCGGGCCATTCCGAGTTTGGAGAGCCCGGTATTTCCTCCTTCAGGGAACCCGGGCCCGGTCCTTCCCCATTCCCATTCGAGCCCTTATAGGGCTCAATGGGAATGGGGAGGGATCTACCAATGGGCCCATTACAAACGGGCCTGTTAGCTCCCTGGCCCCTCGCGGGACCCGCTATGGAAGTCTGGAAAAACCAGACGTCCAGAGTGGGTCCCGCGAGGGGACCTCGTAATAGTGCGGAGTGGGTTTAACGGCGTCGGCACCATTACCGGCGGCATTAACCCATTCCGCACAACTTGCCCTATGCTTGCTAGTATCTTTGTATGTTACTTTCCCTATGTTCCCTGTAACCCATCCAATTGCAAGGAAACCCTAACCCTTTTCCCGGTTTCACACCCCCTACCTATCCACAACCTCCCACTAAGCCTCTTCCCCCCCTTCGCCTGCCTCAAGGTATCTGTTATATTCAAGTCAGGGGCTCATGCCAACCAAGGGTGGAGGGGCACTTACATTTGGCTTCTGTGGCTAGGAAGGAGTTGTGTATACTGAAAACATCCATGTAGGTGTCAATAATCAATTGTCTTATAAAAGTTGTATTCCTGCATTATATTAATCTAATACTCCAACTTTTAAGATATAATCACTACAAGTATGAACGGCCTGCCTTGGAACTAAAGGAAAAAAGTAAATACTGTGGGCCTCATTACGAGTTTGCCGGTAACCCTTAAATGCGGTGGTAGCGCTATTACCGCCACATTTAAGAGTCCGTCAGATCATGGCTTTGGCGGATTTCCCCCCATCTCTGATTTGGGGGGGAAATCCGTGGCAAATTTGCCGATTTTCGGCACGTTTACCGCCGGCAGGAAATCCGCCAGTGGTAATAGCGCACATTTTCCCCATTGGGCCCAATGAGGAATGAGGAGTTCCCGAATGGGCCCAATGGGGAATGGGCAATACCCTTTCTGGCAAAAGCTGTGATCCGGCACTAATAGCACCGGGGGTTTGGTGGTAGGGCTATTAGCGCCGGCGTTACAGCCCAACTCGTGATGAGGCCCTGTGTGTGAGACTGCAATGACCAACATGTGTTTCACTCATGAAAGGACCTTAAGCACGCACTTTCTGGATAAATAAATAAAACGTGTAAATATATGTCATTCATGTTAATTTCCCTTTATTTTCTATTTATCAAAACAGGCCTTGAAGAGCGCATAAGAGGGGCCTTTGTAGCATGAAACATGTGTTCATGCAGCATTTCCTTTGTTCATTTAGTTTCTGAATCAATATAACTGTCAGATCTTCTGATCCAATGGACTAAATAGGCAGGATATTCTGATCACAAAATCAACAGACAGTTACATTATTATAGAGAACCAGGTTCCCTTTCAGAACTGCATCCTTTTCAAACAGGATATGCTCGGCACAATGTGATGGTTGGTGAGTTGAATGTGTATGATGAAGTAGAACATCAGCAGCTATTCATTTGTCATGTCAAAGAAAGTATAATATTTAGCAAAGGATCTATTGGGCCACAGAAAACGCATTCACTATGTCTGAAATAGGGGACGTATGGTTGTACTGATTGAATCTTCAATCAGTTTCAGATGTCTAAGACCTAATTAAGAAAGATTCCTGTCTCAACAGGAAAATATCATCTGCCACCTCTTCTATAGTTATTTTCCATTCCTCTGCCACTGGGTCTTTCCTATGGTCTTTCTGAGGATCTGCTTGAGTTTCAGGGACTGCATTCGGCGTGTTTCCTCAAGTTGTCCTGTAAGCCTTGTTGACAAACATTACTCAATTAAGCACATGTATACAGACTACATCTGTTTTTTGGCAAATGTTCAAAGAGAACTTCTAATTTGTTCTAGGGGCCATTTCTTGTACTCTCAAAAGCTTTGGTCCACCTCATGAAAAGAGCAGATGTTCCCAGGTTAATAAATTCACTATTTCTTAAACAGCCACATGATATGAAATGCTGACTTAAAGATTGCCTACACCTGTTTAAATGTATGTCTCTCTGCATGTAGCACCTTCCTTCAATAGAGTAGCTGTGTTGGTGAAAAAAATGCATATTTTCTAACACAGAACCTTATTATATTGCTCGTACATTCTAGTGTCTTTGTCAGCTCCTTCATGCATGCACGTGTAGCATACATATGAACGTGAATAAGCAATCTGTAGAGCATGGGTAGTTGTTGCATGCATAATTTACAGAGACACCTGGCATTGGTAATCAGTCGACAACACCTACCCTCTGAAGCTCTAGATTATGACACTCATTTTGTTTCTGCAAAGACAATTAAAACTTTCAATGCATTTTATCTAATCATGGAACCCCAATGCACTGTACCTTTGGAATCCTGGGGAGCGGATTCAGATATGTTCATGTTACCGATTGGAGAGCGCATGTGTATTGGAGGAATAGCCATCTGTCAAGTGTGTAGAAGCCCTGGCTTTATTATGTTCATCAATTAATAAAATGATGTGGGTAATTCCATCTAAAAAGTCATTTGCTAGTCAGGTTCTACTTTCATAAGCTCCATGCCAAAACTCTAGTGTACATCTGTGCCCTGCTGGATCAGTAGCCTGATCTGCACCACCTGCTTTACAGTGGCACAGAGCTGGTTCGGAGAGGCGAGGGGTCAGAAATGAGAGGTGGGCACAAAGTTGTAATGTTTTCAGAATTATAAAAATAAAAAGGGTTTGGATAAATGCCTATCTGTTCCTTTCTTAAAGAGAGTTTCACTGCTTAGAAAACTAAAACTAAAGCAGCCGCCCTTGTGTCCATAATGTATCTGACCTTCACACTAAAACACACAACCAAAAGGTGCAAGGTAAATGTCTCTGCTTTAAATTCAGCAAAAAATGTGCACATACTAAATATGTAAATCCAACAAAACAATCCTTTAATCCAGGTGATTATTCCCTTCCTCTGAACTGTTCGGGTAGAATATTGAAAGTGTTCTGTTCAAACAACGTTCCTATCCGATTTGTGGAGATGTTTCTTTCACATAACACTTTAATGGTTATGAAAAGTGTCTTTCCCAAAGAATGGTATTAGAAAGGATGGCAAAAGTGTGTTTTCTACACAGCGGCGTAAGTGATGGTGTTTTAACACTTTTGTTAGATGATGAGAAAAACATCCTTTCCAAATAATGTTTCCTTAGCAGATTTAGGACCCGATTTAGGAATAAATCTGTGCCTAAAAAATGGGGCACTTGCGTGCAAAATGCGCGCAAGCACCCATTTACAGATTCATGGAACACTTTGCGCGTGGCTAACCTGAGACATGCATTGAATCCGTGCCGGTCCAACAAATCACTGTGACACCATGAACACCTTGCAGGAGACGCCCAGTGAAGGCGCACACCGTCCAGCGCACACACTTAAAAAGGGGGCGGAACACGTGGAATGGGGAGCAACAAACGTAAATGTGTGCGTTACGGGGAAGTACCACAGGAAAATACACACAATGGCCACACGTGCACTAACAACACATATTCATGGAATCGAACAGGGCCCACCTATGCACAGCAAAAGACGCGCAAACCCTGAAGCGCGTACACCACGCAAAAGCAGGCCTAAGCATCACTGCATACCAAAACCAATGCATAAAAGTGTATGTGAAAAAATTAAACGAGCGCATATAGCTATGATGAATGTACCATTCCTCGCAGCTGTGATAGTGGAACACAGCAGGAGGAGGATGAGGATAGCTAGGGCCTTACATTTCTTACCCATGACCAGCCTTTTTGGGTTGCCTGATGACAAGGTCTATGGCAGGTGTAGGTTTCCACCTCATATCCTCTTAGACCTGGTCAGGGAGTTGGAAGATGACCTCATATCACACACCCTGTGATCCCAAGCACTAAGCACCTTGGAAAAGGTGCTCAATGTACTGCATTATTTGGCCACTGGGTCATTTCAGCGGGCAACTGCCATAGTTGGGGGTGTATCGCAGGCCATTCAGTCACAATGCCTACACCAGGTGTTTGCAATCATGGGTGCACGCCCCTCAATCTCCAGGCACATATACATGCACAGAACACCCGCAGAAAGGCAGGCCCTGGTCCAGGACTTCTATGGGGTGGAGCACTTCCCTGAAGTGATTGGTGCCATTGATTGTATCCATGTGGCCCTACGTTCACCTAGGGCTACAGAGCACTGGCATTCCTTCAATGTGCAGGTTGTATGTGATGCCAAGTGAATCATCACCCCTGTATATGCTAACTATCCAGGGTCCACCCATGATAGTTTCATTTACAGAATGGCAGGCCCTGAAAGCTGGGAAGTATGGCAACACATGGCTCATTGGTGAGTACAAATGGCCAGGCAATTGCTTGCATGTCTCACACAGATTAAACCACATCACTGACAACCCATCTAACCTTCACAAGGGACAGTGCCTACCCTCTGAGCACCTACATGATGATGCCAATACGGAACCCCACCACACCACCCCAGGTAATATACAACGCAGCTCACATTGAAACTAGGGCCATAGTGGAGCACACAATTGGAGTGCTAAAGTCACACTTTCACTCCCTTGACCACTCTGGTGGAGAGCTACTGCATGCACCACCAGTAGTGTGCAGAATCATAGTGGCAGTATGTGTCCTGCACAATGTTGCAACACTGCACAGTATACCGATGGACATGGTGGCACCCCCACATTCCCAACCACATGTACGCCAGCTGTGCATGGGAGGGGAAAGGGCACGTGGCAAGGCTGCCCGTACCCAGCTTGTGGCACAATTTATCACCTAAATTCCAACCCCTGCAGAGTGCACACAGCCCTGGCACATGCCAGGCAACAATTGATGATGACAAAGTGACAAACATCTGTCCAAGCCTTACCACCCTGAGAATGTGGCATCGGAAGTACCACATTGTGTGCATTCCCTAGCACTAAAATCAACACTATCTGATGTGTACGAAATGGACTCATGAAAGAATGAGCTTCCAACCACCACCATGCCAAATCAACCATCTAAATGCTGGTATGTCACCCAAACCCCCACACAATTTATGTCACCTGTCACACACAACGTTCCACGGCATACAATTCCCAAGCAGAGAAACAAATTGCCAACACATAACACCACTGTCACAAAGTGATCAACAATCAATGGACCAAGTCCATGAATCAACCCACCATGTCAACTAAACCCAACAATGTACACAGGAACAACAACTGTCCAATACAACATACCAGACACACAACACCCAATAGTGAAGCCCTCCTCCTGTGACCAGACATAACTGCGCTCATGCTACAATGTGTGGTGACTTGCACATTTCACCCTTGGACATACGTGTGTCTCAGACAACCAAAGGGATCATCAAATTGCATACAACCGTAAGGTCAACACCAATGAAGACAGACAAGAAAATAAATGAAGTTACCACACCAAAAACGTATGGGACTAAATGCACAAACCAAAAGGGACAAACAATCATGATTCCCACTAGGGGTGTATACGCATGCTGGACTTGAGACTGCCCACAGACCTGATGGAAGCCCATTGCCAATGTGTAAGTTACTTTCACACAATCCACTCCTTGCAAGCCCATGGAAAGGAGAAGCAGGAGGTGCACATGTGTCTGGACCCCAAGGCACAAACAAGGAGGGCACCAACACAAGACAAGAGACAAGCCTGTATGGGTCCAGCTGGAATCCACAGTGGATGCCTTTGGATGCCACACAAAGCAACACACTGTCACATAAATGCACAATAGACACAAAAAGAAGAAAAAGAGCAAAGAGAAACATTAAAATTGCCCATGTGGGACTTGGGGGGCGGAGGGTGGGGGATTGCACACCAACACCCACATTTATGGATGATGTGTGAAAAACAAAAAACCTCATTGGGTTAATGGGCCGCACGGCTATAAGGTATCAGGAGACCTGTTGCTGCTGTCTTCATCCTCTGGTGGTGCATCAGAATGCGGAAATGGCAAGGGAGGTACACCACGTATAGCCCTGGTCCGGTCCTCGATGGCAGTGGCCATGCGGGACTGAGATGCCGGCATCTGCAACCTGATAGCTCAGAGGTCTCCATGTAACACCTCACCTGATGCACGCAGTTGCTCTGTGATGACACAAGTCCTCAGTTGCAACTGCTGTTCAGAACGCTGACTGCTGGATTCCTCGAGTTCAGCCAATGTCGTCCTGATGGACCTATACTCCAACCTCAGGGCTTCCCTGTGGGCTCGACCCTCTGCAGCCAAGGAGGCGCACAGATCCCTCAGGTCCATCGGCTCCTGTTGCTGGCCAGCAGGTTCTGCCTGTGTGAGCGTCATGTGGACCATAATGCCTGCTGCTGGTGCTTCACCTGTCTAGCCGGAGGATCATGAAATTGGCCATCTTAGCCATGCCCTGAGCCAACATCTCCTGCTAAACAGCCGGTTGTTGTGCAACAGCATACATGGACTGCTTCCACACAGTAAAGCCAGTCAATGCACGGCCACCGTGTTGGGGGACCCCACGTCTGCCCTGGCCAAAGGAAACTGGCCCTTCATGTGATGGCGCTGCCTGTGGCTGCAGGACTGCATCTCTCCCCAGATCAGCTGGCCCAGGCACAGGAGTCAAGACTGTGGAGCATGGCCCTGCAGCCGTAACCACCATAGATGGACGCAACAACACTGACTGGCCCTGTGAGGGGTTTTCCCCCTTCAGACGCGTGGGATGCAACATGATCCACACTCAATGCACTCACCTGCAACATCACAGAGGCATCTATGTTTGTCTCAGTACCGGAGCCATAGGCTTCCTCAGAGGCTGCCTCAGACCGAGTCAGGTCCAGGATGGCTTACATAACCAGTGGATTCTCATGGGCTACTACCCTATATCATCCACTGGTGGTTGGTCATGGCCCAGTACCCTGTATGTCCTCCATCTCCACCTCTGCCCCCAGTGCCTCATCACCTGCAAATAGACAGAAAAACACATGATAAATCATGGAAACAGCGTAGACCATAAACATAGCCACCACAATGTCGACATGCAAGACATCAACCGGCCCTGTCACAATCGCACACACGTACGTAGTGTCAATGCAAGTGATGGGCGGCATGAAAGAAGACATGGAAATGTGTGGGAAAGGCAAAAACACATTTGATGCAAGGTGCCCAGCACCTGCTCCAACCATGGAGTACCTGAATGGCATAGTCCACACACCATAATATCAAACGAGAAAACCCTGTAGACCACTGTGCAAACCCGTTGGCAGTGTCTACTCTGTCTGTATCTGGGCGGATCAATAACAAATTCAATAGAAGACAGAGCTAGCGATACAAGTGCCGATCTCAAAACATCTAGAGGCAAGAGGGGACCAGACGCATCTAAAAAATTATAACATCAATTTTAATAATAAGTCAGATAATTAAAATACATGATTAAATTCAATGGTCCACAATACAAAACTTCTCAGAAAACATAGGAATACGTAATTGGCAAAAGATGCTAATTAAAACAAATTCAAGAAATAACAAGATACATCTAGGACAACCTGCTGTGTACTAAATTCCATTTGGATTATTATATCATATGCTCACTTCCCTGTTTTCAATCCAGAGAGCTGTCTTGACATGTTTCTGTTCACAAACACAATTAACAAACATTCATCAGGAGAAAACAATAATTACAATGAAAAACCTAGTTCCTATAAAGTCACAGACTTGATCTCGGCCAGTCTCATAGCACCTGTAAAGTTAAAACATATAAAAACAAAGGATCAGCTGGTAAATAGCTAAATACTTTGTGAAGTTTTCAATTAATGAACTGGAGAACCAAAAAGGAAACAAATTACCTTATATGGTGCTCGTGGGGGCTCTCAACCTCTATGGATAAGTTAGGATAGGAGGATGAACCAGTCCTATAAAGGGTATAATGCAAAAATTTGCTTAAAACACGTACCAAAATCAGTGCTCACAACACAGTAATAAATCAGAAGATACAACCAAACACACGAGTGGAAGAGTTCCACAGGTGGTGAGGAAAAAGGGGGCTCACCTGCCTGGGTAGGTAGTCGGCAGGACAAACCGAAGTCTCTAAGGTGGTGCGCGGAGGCTCTCCACAACATGAACCAGCAGGTAGTCTCCACGAGACGATTAATGCCCAGAGGGGTTCGGAACAAGAAATCCTGCAACCAAAGGCCAAAATCACAAGCCTGCACTAGATCGCAAAAGTAAGGAAATCCATACAAGGTAAATGTATCAAATAAGTGTTACGGAGTGGTCTAGTAAAAGGGACAAAATGTTGCCCTATGAAACTTGTGGTGCACCTGTGGAAGGAAAGCAAAAGACCCTCACAGTTGTAATGGGAACCGTGACTGATGGAACCGACAGTACATGCAGTGACCTAAGTCAATGGTACACTACCCAGAGTGACCGGGGCAACCCGTATCCAAAATTCAGCCACTGTGCAAAGAACCATCAAGCCATCACGTACCTGCCGCTTTCGAAAAACCACGTATGCAGAGTAAAATGTAGCCGGGGGGTTGTTGTCCCGAGCTTGCTACTAAAGCGTTTGTGCAGGAAATCACACGCTCTCAAAGGAAATCACTCGCTCTCAAGGTGCGGGGATGCAGAGTCAAACCATACGCACCATTGCAATAAGCGAAAAAAAGCGAACAAAACCCTAGTAAGGCTAACAAACTCATCAGTAGCTGAGTCAGCGCTCGGGCAGTGTCACCCAGTATGCATACCTGCAGAGTCGCGGTCTGGCAGCGAAAAATGCCTTGTCACGGTTCAGGTAACACCAAAGGAAAAGCATACGCACGGGAAGGAAGATGCATAGGCGTCTTCATGGAGATGGCTAGAGTCCTATTACTTTGTCAATGTAATACAAAGGCAAAGTGGTGAGATTTGTAAGTGGCCATCTTAGAACAGCAAAGAAGGCTGTGTACTGCACAGGGAAAGCAATCCAGGTCACAAAAATATAGAGATATAGTGATCAAGGAAAACTCTGTGCATGGTAAAGGCTAGTATTAACATGGAGAATACAAGTAAAAATATCCTCCAAAACAACGCTACAAAGAGAAGTCGCACAAGTCGTTGGAGTTAGCCAACAATGTGCCCATCAAAAAGTGGCACGTAGTGGGCGCTAGACGGAGGTGGAGATACCTGGCTAGCACTATAACTACAAGGCAAAATGCCCTAGTTGGAGAAAGGCTCATTACAAAATTCGGCGGTGCACTGAATTGAAAACTATCCATACATTTCCCCCATTAATAAGGGGCTGCATAACTAGAAGAGCAAAACCCGTCCTGGCCAAGTAAAGCGACAGGAAAGAGGACATACAAAACCAATAATGCAAAGACTGAAAAAAGCAAACTAAAAAGCGTAACTAGAGGTGCATTCTCTGTTTTATTTCTTATGCAACTTCAGTGCTCCATTATTCGAGTCTTTACTTTTCGAATGGTCTTGCCTACATACAATAAACCACATTTACATGTAATTAAATAGACAACAAACTCAGCATTATAACTGGTAAGACTTTTTTGGGTCCACAGTTTAAAAAGACCCATATCAACTTCTTTGATCTTCAAGGTTAATTTACAGACCCACAGGACCAACAAGGGTAGTGTCCAGTAACTTCAGGCAGGCCGCATAAAGTAGTAAGGTTGGGAGCCGGTGTGGTTATGTATTTCAATTTGCTATTTCTCACTCTGTTCCCTACAGTGGTGCTTTTTTTATAGGCAAAAATTGCCATGGGTAGCGGTTGAGTAGCCGTGTTAAAAATTCTCCAATGTTTCTTAATGATATTGGTGATTTTCAAGCTTTGATCAGTGAAGGTGTTAACACAAACAATACGTTCATCCTTAGGTTTAGCTGGTTTTGGTTCCAATAGTGCCTCACGGTTATTATTAAAGGCCCTTTTAGCAGATTTTTTTAACTAGCTACTTGGGGTAACCTCTTTGTCTTAGTTTTTTACTGAGGGAGTCGGCTTCTCTCTCGTATGTGTCTTTATCTGAACTATTCCTTTTAAGGCGCAAGAATTGACCAAAAGGTAAATTATCTCGCAGGTGTTTTATGTGATGACTTAGTCTAATAGAGAGTTCTTATCAGTGGGTTTATGATATGGCTTGAATTTTAGAACCCCATTTTGAGGATAGATGGTCAGGTCAAGAAAGTTGGCGAATTCATTACTAGCTGTCATAGTAAATTGTAAGTGGGAATTCAAAGTATTAAGCCAGGTAAAGAAATCTTCTGCGGTTATTCGTGTGCCATCCCATACTACTAAAATGTCGTCAATATACCGGCTCCACTTTCTGATACACTTAGTGAAGGGATTATTAGTGCTGTATATATGTGTTTTTTCAAATGTTTCAACGTAGAGGTTCGCCACACTGGGAGCCATAATGGCGCCCATGGAGGTCCCTTCGATCTGTTGGAAAAAATTCACGTTGATTTCGAAATAATTGCGTTTTAAGGCTAACTGAACACACCAAACGATTAAGGAGGTCGGGACAGGATCCTGATCTTCACGTGTAAGAAGTATTTATTCTATAGTGTCCAATGAGGCTGGTTGGGGTATGTTAGTATAAAGAGAGATTATATCTAATCCAAGCAATAGGGAGGTCGATGGGTCAAATTCCAGATCTTCATAGCTATTGATAACATCTCTAGAGTCTAAGATATGATTGCATCTTGTGTACATATATTTGAAGGTAGTGATCGGCAAACATAGACAATGGTTCCAGTACTGAGTTTATACCAGCTACAATAGGGCGTCCCGGAGGCTTGATTAGGGTCTTTTGGACTTTAGGTAAGGTGTCGAACGTGGGTACACTAGGTTTCTTGTTGCACAGGAAATCAGCTTCTTGTTTCGAGATCCATTCGTGATCCTTAGCCTTAGAAATCTTCTCTGAGATCAATCGTTGGAGGTCTTTGGTGGGGTCCTCTTGGAGTCGACCGTAGTAATGAATATTGCTGAGTTGTTTATCACACTCATTGATATAATCAGTGCGATTCAAGATTAAGATCCCTCCGCCTTTATCATCTTTTTTAATGATGATGGATGGATTAGTAGATAATTAATTCAATGCTCTTTGTTCCTCTTTGGATACATTCTGAAAAGGTCTCTGTAGATTCGATTCAATGGAGGCGATATCGGCATATACCTTCTTTTCAAAAATCAAAGATTCTGGAGAGAAGCTGTGCATGGGTGGGTATAACATAGAGGGGTTCATTAAGCCGGTGCAGTTAGTAGGTCCATCCCCCGGTCTCTCTGTTTCTAGCGCAAAGAATTCCCTTAGATGGATTTTTCTCATGAGTTTGTTAAACTCAATTCTAAATTCGAACGGGTCATGTTCTTTGGTAATGACATATCCCAGTCCTTTGTTAAGGACTTGGTGTTCCGTGTCTGTCAAGGTATAATCAGATAGATTAATCAGAAGCGATTCCTGCTCCGGGTTTGTTTTGTTCCGTCGTACAAGTTTTTGGGCCTGGTATAAAAAACGGCCTCCATGATGTCAACACACATATGCCACGTAGCATAGCCATGCCTTGATCTACTAAGTGCATCAGATGTGACATGCATACCACTGTCACAGAGCCATGAATGAGGGATGTGACATGACATGTAACCCCAAAAAAACTCCATACACACAAGTCCCACAAGGTGCCAAGATGCAAGGCTGTAGTGAAATGTTGAATGTGGACTCACATGTCCCATGAGTCCATGTCACATCGACACCAGCCAAGTCAAAATGCAAGTTGAAGGTTATCCCAGTGGATGTGAGTGGGAGTGGCCCATGCACCACAGGTGAACATCACACAAATCAAACACAACACCCAGACAACCCATGGGAATGTAGTGGCCAGGTGGAGGTGGAAGTGCATGCAACATGTGTCAATAGTGTGAAGAGGGTTGTAGGTGTACATCCAACCTCCCCGAGTGTGTGGTATGGTGTGGATGCAGTGCACATGTAAAACTGTCAGCTCAGAGGCCTGGGTCTGAGGACAGATTTTGGGCAGGTGACTAGTGCATTCCATCATTTATCATGGACGTCAGCAGGGGTGAGGAGCAGTGAAAGCACAACACATGTCTAGAGGACAGAGGGTGTAACTGAAGGATTGAGTTGGTGTGCAGATGTCCATTGTCAAGGAGTGCAGCACATCATGCATGTCTAGGCTGCAGGACAAAAAGTATGTGTCAGACCACCATGACATTGTACACCCATGGTAGTCATGTGAATGCATGCAGAACTGCCAGACAATCAACACACAGCCATGACGGAACATACAAATGTCCTTGACACACACCGATCACCACTCACCAGACATTGCCTCATAATTTGGCATGTCCCCCACGCCCTGGATCTGCTCCACATCAATCATATGACTAGTGATGACTTCATGTGTAGGGAATACTTCCTCCACTGCTGGTCCACCTCCAGTCACCAGAGTGGAGGTGTAGTTGGCACCCAGCTTATCTTTGGCTCGGCGCCGGAGGTCATTCCAATTGCCTCAGATGCTGTGCGCCTCTAAATGCCCAAGGCGCTGATGCGATTGGCGACACACTGCCAGTGGGCGATACGCTGGGCGTGCGTATGCGTGCTACCTGCCCGCACAAGCATGTGCGCACAAGCATGTCAGCCTCGTGTTCCCGCACGTAGTCCAAGAGGATCTGGATCTCTGCATCACTGAAGCTCTTCTCCCTCATCGTATGAGTCCACTGTGCTGTGCCTCGGGACTGAGCCTGTTTGTCTACTGCCCGCTTGCCCTTCCTGCAAGGTTGTACAGTCCCTGTGTGGAAGGGACCACTTCGGTCAGTAGGGGCTGGAGCACTGGTGGCCGGGGCTGAGGACCACTGCAGTGGAGGTGGCCCTGCAGGCATGTGTACCTGTGTGCTGGTGGAAGGTCCCTGTAACACATGACTCTTGCCCTTTGGGACATGGATATGTG
Source organism: Ambystoma mexicanum (assembly GCF_040938575.1). Lineage (NCBI taxonomy): Eukaryota > Metazoa > Chordata > Amphibia > Caudata > Ambystomatidae > Ambystoma > Ambystoma mexicanum. The sequence goes on along the minus strand of NC_090936.1, from coordinate 220,969,411 downwards.
TCCCTTGGTTTCCCTGGGCCGGGGCCTGGACCACTACAGGCATGGCCGGAGGACCTTGAGCCTGGGTGGCCAGCACTGCAGCTGCCCCTGCAGCTACAAGACCCTGGCTGGTCAAGCCAGCAGATGGAATTGTTTGCCCTGGTTTGCTGGTGCCAGGTCCCTGCAGCACACGCCTCTTGCCCTTTGGGACATGAACATGTGTCCCTTGGTCTCCCTGGGCTGAGGCCGGACCACTACAGGCATGGCAGGAGGACTCTGAGCCTGGTTGGCTGGAGCTGCAGCTGCCCCTGCAGCTACCAGACCCTGATGAGAGGGGGGCATGTCCCTCCCTGCATGGACCTGTGAACCGTGAACCCCGGGCCCCTGGGGAACCTCTGCCAGCTCTAGCACAGATGGAATAGTGCAATGGAAGGTGCAGCTGACAATTGATTTGGACAATTGGAGTGAGTGGGCAGGGTACATTATGTTAAATGTACAGGCGTGCCCCAGCAAGGCTCAGTGTGACCCCTGGTGGAAAATGGATGGGTTGCACAATGCTCAGGCACCCCCCAAAAGAAGAAACAACGTGTATGCCACCCCTCGGTAGCCCGCGTGTGAAGATAAAATGTTCCACAGTATGCTGTAGCCCACAGCAACACAAATAATTCTTACACGAGGAACACGTAGGCTACTATGACCTCGAAAATGGGGAACGCAACACACAGGGGCAACCACACTATGAAAAATGCATGCACGACTCACCGTCTGCCTCGAAGAAAGAAAAAACACATGCGCGTAGGCAACTTCCCCGCCAAAACAAGAAGTACGCACTACCAAAGTAGTGAATTTTCACGCGTCCATCCCCATGAAAAGCACGTACAGTGCACCTACAGTGCACTGTTGTCCTACGCAGACCTTTAACCGGATACTGAAGGGCAATGCCGAACCTCCAGCGCATCACGTAATTTACACACTTATGGCCTTTCCTCTGATTACACGCTAACGTGCTGTTTCTGCACGTGCTGAGTCACTCTGTTTATCTGTTTCCATCTGGCCTCGTGAATGAACACAGAAGCACCATGCTCCTGCCTACAAGGCCATTTACCTGCCTCCAACTGCCCCAATCTGCCTCCTGCCTCGTACAAGCCATCAGCTGCTGCTATCCCGCTCTGTGTTTCTGCTGACCATGCACTCTGCATTTTGGTGCCTGCTCTGAAGCCATTGCCAGTGATCCTGTCATTGTGACCACCTCTGCTGATCCTGAAGACTCCCGAATGCCATACCACCGCCTCTTGGGTTTCCATGCCTGACACCACACCATCTGAGGCAAGTGGCAACCCCCCAGCAGCGAGGCACAGGGCCCTCATCTTCAGTGCCAAAGAAGTTGACATCCTGGTGGAGCAAGTCCTGGGGCATTATGATGCCCTCTTCCCTGGACCATCGCAAGTTGGCAAGGAAGGACGGAGGAAGAACTGTGTGGACATCAACAGTGCCATCAACGTGGAGGGGGTGGCACCCCGCGACTACCGACTTGTCCATAAGCGCAGGGAGGACTACAGGTCCAGGACCACCTCAAGCCTGGGCTGTCCGAGTGGGGCACCGGGGCCAGTTGACTGCCGACGAAAAGAGGATCCTGGAACGCATCGACCCAGAACTGCACACCCAGGTCTTGGAGTTGGAGCTCCGTCCGGAGTCGACTGGTAAGTGTCCATGTGTTCTTGTCCACCACAGTGCATGTAGACGTGTGGTTGGTGTGTGCACCCTGCTCTCATGTTTGGCATGCCTACTGTACAGATGTCCATGTGCATGTCCCAGGCACAGCTGCATGTATGTTTATTGATGCATGTGCAACATCAATGGAGTCTATGTGGAAATGCGTGATGTGCACGTGTGTCTCAAAGTGCACATGTTTGCATCCCTGTATGTGGATTGTGTCATACCAGAGGTGTGACATATGTGCGCATTCGGCAACATCATGGACATGCATGGTGTACATGTGCATGTGTATGAGAAGTGAGTATGGGAGTGGCGAACACTCCAGGATGTCTGTGACTCTTCGCTTTTGCATGTGTGATTGCCTCATGCTTCCAATATCACTGCAAGTGCTCTCTGACGTGATGGGTCCATGGCCTGCTTCATGACCGTCAAGTGATGTGTGTAAGTGAGATGTGTATGTGCCATGATGCGTGTGAGGTGCATGCACAATTTGGATGTGCTGGCAGTGCCTTGTCCAAGGATGTGAATGTCAGGTGTGAATGACGGACATGATTTTGCATGTGTGTGAATGGCACTTTCCTGTGTGTAATGGACATTGATGATGGTTGTGACCTTTGACAGTGGCAATTATGTACTTTTGCATTGTGTCAAACACACATATGACCAGTACCCTGATGTATGTGTTCTATGTCTCCCTAGCCACAGTGACGATCGAAGGAGAGGGCAGAAAAGGCGCTGTGGATCCCGGCAGCAGGGCTGCCTCCACCGGGCGTAGACGCAAGGCCCAGTCATCCTCCCAGGCACTGTCATCTTCTAGGAGCAAGGATACTGGTGCCATGTCTGAGTCAACGGCCGCAGCTGCTGAGGGTAGGCCCAAGAGGGCGAAGTTAATCATGGCCTCCTCAGCAGTGGGAGGGACAAGTGAGGCCACACAGCGGCAATCCGATGCGGAAGACAGTGGGGAGTCATCCAGGTTGGTGTTGGTGGAGGAGGAGGCCACATCAGACCAGCCGATGGGGCACAGCGGGGGTGATGACGTCGGTGTGACTGCTGCAGTGCAGGGTCAGGGGCCGGAGGCAGTGCAGGTTGCTGTGCAGGGTCCTGTGCCTAATCCTGTCCCTGGTAGTGCGACTGCAGCAGTATGCACCTGCAGGCATGCCCTATGCTGTACCCATCCGCAGGTGGTGGATGTATCCACGGAAAAGGATCTTCTACTACCTGCAGATGAGGCGATTTGTGACAGGGTGGGGGCGTATTGCGAGGCGTACAGCCAGCATTTGTGATGATATGCAGGCTTCCAATCAGGGGCTTGCACATCATCATGATGAGGCCTGTCGCCTCATTAACTGGCTAGCTCCGTTCCTGGTCATGAATTTCCTACGTTTGCTGACCACTGCTGCAACTTCCTCCTTGTCTTCCTCCTCTGTGCGCCATTTGTCCTCCCCACCGTCTTCCGGCCCAGATACCACCAGGGCCCCCTTTGTACCTGTCCCAACCCCGGCGGCCATTCTGGTGGAGATCACATCCCTGCCAGGATCGGGAGTTGAGGGAGGATCAGCAGAGGTAGTCACCATGGAGATTGATCAGTGACAGGAGCAGGCATTTGATTTATGATGTTGTTGCTGGTTTGACTTTTATCAATGTTCATTAACATCAACTCAGCAGAGCTGTATGTATCCTCTTTTTAGGGACCGTGTGGGTGAGGACTACAATATAACATGTACACAAAAAATCCCACAACAACGGTTTCCACCCTTTAAGCTAGAAGGATGTGCCTAATATCCACCTGACAACTACCCACACTTTTTCTATTCAATTCCAGAGACAGCTATTGTTTATCAAAAATAACATACATATTTTAATATTTATACATTTATAACACATATTCATGATAACAACCATGCTTATAAAAAATAATTATACAAGTGGTTCACACACAACAAATCATTAATTCTTCTCAAAACACCATTTAATTATTAGTGTATATGCATCAAACCATCAAGTTTTATTATAATTCGATATGCCAACAACAATTCTTATCCCTCTCAAACAATTATTTTTTCTAGGAGAGAGTAGATGTAACAACTCCTTTTCAGGGGTCAAAACTTAAAATGTTTTTCTAGAACCAATGTCTATTTCAGAAACAATATTCCTTTGTATTTCTCATCGGTTCTGTCTTCAGGACACTTTGTTATTTACTTCACATAGTGCCATTCAACGTGTTGCATATCAGGACCAGAATGTGTGCCATACAATCTACAAGTTAAAACAAAAACTAAATTAATATCATCTCTGATTTCGTGTGTTGTGTCTGATATACTAAGACCAACATATCCTAACAATTCTTTTTAGCTTAAGGGCTATCTATTTCTTAATTTTGTAATTTTTAAATCGGGGCAAAATCCACCGAACCATTACAGCATATTTAATATAGCCATGTTTCTTTCATTCTACATCAATATCCTTTCTTTTAGTCTGTTCAACAAAAACACTTGCAGCTGCATTTACAGTGTGCCACCTCTTATCATAACTCCACGTGTCTACCTGCATTGAGCTAGATATTGGGGGTCATTACGACCCTGGCGCTAAGGCGTTAATGGCGCCGTAAAAGGCTGCGGCGCCGTTAACCCCTTAGCGCCTAATTACAAGGTCCCTTTGTGGGACGCGACCTGAACGGCTGGTCTGGACCAGCCGTTAAAATAGGGACCCGCAAAGGGACCTTCGAGGAAATTACGGTACCGCAATTTGAGGTACCGTAATTACCACCTTCCCCAGTCCCATTGAGCCCTATGGGGCAAAAATGGGAATAGGGAAGGGCCAATGTTCAATGGGGAATTACCGCCCTGCCAACCTTAGAATGGGGTGGTAATTCCCCATTGAACATTGGCGGACTCGTTACAACACCGGCGGCAACCATGGTGCTAATAGCGCCATGGGTTACTGCCAGTGTTGTAATGAGGGCCATTCACTTAAACAATTACATCATGTTACCTCTTATTTCATCTGTGTCATATGAGGCAAAACTGGGAACCCAATTCTATATTCCGTCGGTATTTCATGTACCTATTGCAAGCAATGATATTCTCTATGTTAACCCAACACTCTCACGTTAGTTGTCATATTACCCCACCTATTCGCAGGCAGTTCATCAGAGCTTACCAAGCGTAAGTAAAGACCGCATCTGCTTCTTACAGGGCTGCATATGTCAGAACTCACTGCTACCCTTCCGACCGCACCTAAGTCACTTATCGATCATGCTGACCTGCGGGAGAGATAGGGCCTCATCACGAGTTGGGCGGTAACGCCGGTGCTATTAGCGCTGGTGCTAATAGCCCTACCGCCAAACCCCATGGCGCTATTACTGCGGGATCATGGGTTTGGTGGAGGGGTTATTGCCCATTCCCCATTCGCGAATTCCTCATTCCCCATTGGGCCCAATGGGTAAAATTTGCGCTATTTCCGCCGGCGGATTTCCCGCCGGCGGTAATTGCGCTGAAAATCGGCAATTGTGCCGCAGATTTCCCCCCAGCTGATAGCGGGGGGGAAATCTGCCAAAGCCATGATTTGGCAGACCCTTAAATGCGGCGGTTATAGCGCTACCGCCACATTTAAGGGTTACCGCCAGACTCGTGATGAGGCCCATAGTGTCAAAAAATGAAACCAATATCCCAGCTATTTTACGTGCATAACATCCTTCTTGGTCTGAAAGTAACCTGGATTGCTCCAACGAGTCGTCCCATGATGTTACGCTCGCGTCCAACCTCCACAGTGTCTGCCCTAGAACCGCTGCAACAAATGTAGGTAACGTGATTGCTGCGTCTCATGTGTGCGCGGTGACGTCGCATTTAAATACTGTTTGTTTCTCACTTATTGGGCACCAGTCGGTCTTTTGACCGCAGCCTACTTTCCAACCTGTTGAAATCTGATGGCAGCAGAACTGCCATCTTAGAGGATGCATTCAATAATGGTAACCTTGTTCGTATGAGCACGAATAAGGCCACACAGCCACCCCAACTGAATGTGGACAAACAGATCCTTTTCAAATTATACCACGGGTGAATCCTACGTGTGTTTCCTCCATCACTTGTATATTTTTGAGGAAATATTAATAACCAATATTTCTTATACCAATTAGGTATTCCAGACTGGGGAAACATATTTGGACAGGGGACAGCGTGAATCATATCTCTCTCTATCCCCATGATGCCAATCCTTACAGCCTATTGATATTAAAACGGCTCATATTTAATGGATAAACAGACCCCACTCAATGGCGATGTTCAGGCCATCTTTCACCGTATTGAGGTCACGTTAGTGGTTTGTCTGGCACATTTGTCTGGCACATTATTCTTGACACAAGATCTGTGTTCACACATCCTTTGTCTTATGGGTCTTTTTGTCTTGCCGACATATAGAAACCCACAAGGGCACTTAATCACATATATTGCCCATTTCGTATTACAATTGGAAAAGTGTTTTAATGTCCATTTTCTACCTTTCAGATGTATTTCTTTGTATTCGATGTTAAAATGCATACTGAACATTTACCACATTTATAATGGCCCACGACAGGTTGCGTGTTCCATAATGTGGGCTGGTCATTCACAGGTGGCACTTCCCTATATGTGTGCACCAATTTATCGCGTAAGTTCGACATGCATTTAAACGCAAAATGCATTTTTTTGATTGAAAAATCTTCTGTGTTAACCATATTCAATTTTTTTTATATGCTTCGCTGTAAGGCATTGCTAATGGGCGAGAATGTAGGTACACATGTGATTTTATCTTCTTTGGCCCTAGGTCGTTTCTGAAGGCAATCTTGTCTGTTGATATTTCTGGCTCTCTTAAAGGATCTCCGTGTCACATGGGGTGGATAACCCCTTTGCTTTAATCTAGCAGATATGTCTTTGCTGTTACAGTCAAAATCTTCTTTCAGGCTGCAATTCCTTCTAATCCGCAAGAATTGACCTAAAGTGAAATTCTCGCATAAGCTTGCCGGATGATAACTATTGAACAATAATAATGATTTTTTATCAGTTGATTTCCTAAACAGTGTCATACCTATAGTGTTGTTAATGCCTTTATAGATCTCTAGATCTAAAAAAGGGATCTTAGTGACACTTGAAGTCATTGTAAAGTTAATGCAAGCCTCTTGTTGATTCAGCCATATTGGGAACAAGTCTAGATCATGTTTGTTCCCTGTCCATATCATGAAGATGTCGTTAATGTACCTATCCCAGGTTTTCATTAGATGTTTAAATGGATTTTCCTCTGCATAGACTGAACGACATTCCAAGTCGTCCATAAAGAGATTCACCAGATCTGGGGCAAAAGTCGAGCCCATGCTTGTGCCATGTTGTTGTAAATAGAACTTGCCATCAACAAGAAAGAAGTTGTTGGTCAATGCAAGTTTAATGCACTCCGTGATAAAGTTGGACAGTTTTATCCTCTCTCCTTTCTAACAGACTTTGCATGATGTTAATGCATTTCATTTGAGGAATACTGGTATAAAGGGCCTCCACATCGAGTGTCACAAAGAGGTCTTCTGGTGTTATGGTAGTATCTTCCAAAATGTGGATCATGTGTGTGGTGTCCTGGATAAATGAGCGCATTTTTATAAAAAACAGTCTCAAAAAGAAGTCCATGTAAATCGACAATGGTTCCAAAACGGAACCGATAGCTGACACAATCGGTCGTCCGCTGACAGTTTACATCTTTATGCATTTTTGGCAGGCAAAGAGTGTGGGTAGTTGTCAGGTGGATATTAGGCACATCCTTCTAGCTTGAAGGGTGGAAACCGTTGTTGTGGGATTTTTTGTGTACATGTTCAATGTTCATTAATACATTTTTATAACTTCTAATCCAAGTGGTGTCTGCTCTCAATGGTTTGGTGCATGTTTCACTCTTCCTTGACTCTGTTACATGTCCCTGCTGTTGAGCGATGTTGTTCATGTGTGTGCAAACATGCATGCATGTATGATTTTGTGATTTCCATGCCATGGGGCATGTACTGGGGAGCAAGACCAATGGATGGGTGTTCGGGGGCAATATGCTACATGATTGCATGTTAGGCCAGTGTGTTGGAGGCATGGGGGACATGAGTCGGGGCCTGCCTGCAGGTTGCCGTTACTGGTGGAGGTGGGGGACATGAGTCGGGCCTGTCTGCAGGTTGCTGTCACTCGTGGGGGTTGGGAGTAGATGAGTCGGGGGCCTGCCTGCAGGTTGCCGTCACTGGTGGGGGTGGGGGGACATGAGTCGGGGCCTGTCTGCAGGTTGCCGTCACTGGTGGGGATGGGTAATAGAGGGTGTCGGGGCCTGCCTGTGGGGTATGGTGATGGGTAATAGACGGTGTCCCATGTGTTGTGGGCTACCTGTGGGGTATGGTAACGGGTGATGGGGGTCCCATGTGGTGTGGGCTGCATGCGGGGTACGGTCCCATGTGGCCTGCATGTGGGGTATGGTGACGGGGGATCCCATGTGGTGTGGGCTGCCTGGGGGGTATGGTCACAGGTGATGGGGGGGGTCCCATGTGGTGTGGGCTTCCTGCAGGGTATGGTCACAGATGATGGAGGTGTCCCATGTGGTGTGGGCAGCCTGCGGGGTATGGTCCCATGTGTCCTGCATCCGGGGTATGGTGGCAGGTGATGGGGGTCCAATGTGGAGTGGGCTGCCTGCGGGGTATGGTCCCATGTGGGCTGCCTGCAGGGTATGGTCCACTGCTGGGGTCTGGATGTCCCGTGGGGAGGCATCAGCTTCCAGGGTGGTTGTGCGTGTATCTGTTACACTCACCTAGTCTCTGCGGGGGCGCTGGGGCACGGTTGGAGCCCTCCCTGGAGCTGACTCCCTCAGGTCGCTTCTTTTCCCTCAATGGCTGCCTTTTCGTAGGCCTGGAAGGCTGGACCTGTTCCGGCGAGAGGATGAGAGACAATGAGGCTAAGGTTGTGGAGTCGCGGTTCCCTTCTGCCGTTTCGTGCCAGAATGTGGTGCGCAGAAGTTTACCCATGCAGGCTCACCTGATAACATGTAAGGGCGAGCTCTCCGTCCTGCTTTCCTTCAGCAGGGGTGCTAGGGATGGATCTAGTTACGTCACTGGTCCTGATTGCTGTGGTCCAGGCCTGCTGCGACCATTCCGTCTTGAAGGTAATTGTTTATGACTTTCTAATTGTTCGTGTTGTTGTAATGATACTGTCCAAGGGATATTGTTTGTAATGGTATATTGTTCTTCTTTCTGCTCTGTAGCAATGAAGATGATGATCCAGGAGCGCGTGATGACAAGGAAGCGGCTCCGGAGTTTCCACCACTAGTAGGTAAATTGGTGGTTTCTGAAACTGCACCAAGTTCGTAAATAGTGTCGCTTTAGCGAGTTAAGGTCTGTGCGATCGCTCACTTAGTATGTCTTACTCTCTTTGCAGGAGCGGCAGGTCGGCGATGGTTGGAGAATGGTATCTGACTCCTGATGGCGGTTGGAGATGAAGGCCCACGTGGAGGCAGTACCCGAAGAAGGTCCTGGGTAGATATAAATCAGAACAGGTAAGGTTGCTGGGCTGTACCTGTCTAGGACTCCAGGAAGGTGAATATGACTGCGGTCGAGTCGGGAGCAGACGGAGATGCTTCCGGCGATGAAGCGATCACAGGTAAGGCTTGCGGGGTGACTGCAGAGTGAAAGCAGATGACTGTGCTTCCGACGATGATTTGATCTCAGGTAAGGCATGCGCTGTGACTGTAGAGAGGGAAGCGAGTGACAATGCTTCTGGCGAGGATCCGTTCCAAGTAAGATAGTCGAGGTGGTTGAAGATGCGTGTGTTGAACCAGGTAGGTGGCGAAGGGTTCTGAGGCTGGAAGCGCATGTGTTAGATCAGGTAAGAGTAGGCGGTAAGCGTTACGTTGCTCTCAGCAAACTAATGCAAAGTGCCAGTATTCGGTTGGGGCCGGCTTATATAGCCTGGCCCCAGCCACTCCCTGCAGGCTCTGCCTTGTGGCCCCACCTAGCTCCTCCTTCTGCCTTCTGCACATGTCTTCCCTGAGATATTCGGGCTCCACCCGGCCTTGCTGCACATGCTCCTGGTATTCTGTGTGATGAGCACACTTCGAAATGAGCTTGATGCCATAGCTGCCAAGACTGGGTCCTTTGGGACCCTGTATGTAGTGGAGGGCTGGGCTCTTGCCTAGTGACCATGACAGTATCGTGGGGTACGGGCAGGCCTTTCCAGGCGATTTGTCTATTGTGAGCGGGGTACGCGATTTTGATGGGGTGTGGAAGGGGTATGCATGACCCTTTCCATGCGATTTGGCTGGTGCGAGTGGGGTACGTGATTTTGCTGGGGTACGGGCATGCCTTTCCACGCGATTTGGCTGGTGCAAGCGGGGTATGCGATTTTGCTGGTGTGTGGATGGGGTACACACGGCCCTTTCCACGCGATTTGACTGGGGCGAGCAGGGTGTGTGATTTCACTGGGGTGCAGACAGGGTACGCGCGGGCCTTGCCATGCGATTTAGCTGGTGCGAGCAGGTTATGCGATTTGTCTGGTACGAGTGGGGTATGCTCCAATTTTTCACGCGATTATGCTGAGCGGGGCTGTGTGATGGGCCATGGATAGCGTTGGGCCTTGCACCGTACTGGGCCTTTCACTGGCTTTTTCCTGCGGACGGGCTGTTTTGGGGGCATTACTGGTGCTTCTTGCTGTTCATTGCGCCATGGCTACTGGTGCCTCAGGAAATCCATGAATACGCGTGCCGCGCAATTGCTGGTTTGCTGGTTTGCTGGTTTTGCTCCTTCTCGGCGTGCGGCGCTTGCGCTGCTTCTGCGCTGGATTCTATGAATTGAGCCCTAAGGGTGCACTGGTAAAAACTGATGAAATACACTGAAACAACTCTGTTAAAGGGACGTTATGGTCAAGTTGCACTAATAAAAACCTATAAAATTCATGAAAACAGTTTGTTAATGGGATGTTATGGTTAAATTGCACTAATAAAAACCTAAGCAATTCAGTAAAAAAAATGTTAAAGGGACGTTATAACTCGTGCCATCGCCATGCACGGCTACGACTAACACCCAGGACATGAAATATGACATCAATGAGGACATCACATATTAAATTCATTTTGATGACAAGTCCCTACAAGGGGTTGTGTATATCATGTTGGTAACAAGATGATAGGGGTGATTAGGAGACCTATCATGAACTACTTAATGTATTAAAGAATGTACTCATCTAAACAAAACATTAGATTGGAGTTGAGTTGTTGATACAGAAATCTAATCATACATACACATCGGCAAAGCTGCAACATGCACCATAGTAGTACAGTATTTTTTATCTGGTAATTTTTTAAGCTAAAATATTGAATGCTACCCTATCAGAGTTTTCAGTAACGTGAAACATGGAATAAATAGCTGACAATTCAAGACTTACTATACACTTGTATCAGTACAAACAATACATATGAAGATCCACAATGCATACACATCAGAGGCACATACAGGGAAACTAAAGTAAGGAAGAAAGAAACAACATCACCAGAAAATGTCAATAACATTAAACTTTATCTTCATGTATACAAATTAATTCTGTGTTTGAGGCCTCCTTATTGCCCCATGTATCTTCACCATGTGCTGAGACCAAAAGCTAATGAAAGTACTTTAGGAACATATGGCAAGGTTAAAGTCTAGATATATAGCAGCTTTTAAATGTTCATATTGTGACTGTCCGTAAACAATACCACCTGCCCTAAATATGTCAGTGAACAAAAAGAAGTTGCCTAGATATATGATGTCATCAATGACATTTCTGATGTCATCTTTAATGTCCTGGGTGTTAGTCTTAGCAGTGCACGGTGGTGGCATGAGTCATGTGGGATGTATTGACCTACTTTTGCACTGCTATGCTGAATCACTCTGTTATGATGGTGCCAGAAACAGCAAAATGGCCACAAAACCCTTTGTGCGCACTAAAACCCCTGAAAATCACGCTTTTCCATGCACAAAAAGATGGCTGCCCAATCTGCCACGCATGTTGTCGATGGTGGAACAGAGCAAAACTACTGAAATGTGTCACTGGGCTCCACAACAATTGAAAGTGGAGTGCAGAAGGAAAAAGCAATGCTTTGCTAAATGAAGCTCTAAGATTGCTTTAAATCTCTTTTTCTTTGTTGCTGAAACTTCAGAATGCTGGTACAAAACACCTTTCAAAAAATACAAAATTCTTACTGGGTCCTACAATTCACTTACTTCAAAAAATCATTGTGAACTTACAAAGTCCTGAAAAGCCGGGAGCATAAAGAGATTTCCACAGCAAAATTGGCCTGCCTGTAGATCTGTCAAAAATCTCTGTGCAGCAGAGGGCTGCTGTGATGACAGCTGTCAGGGACCTGCCTGATTAAACTTTAACATGTATAAACTGAAACTCAAATGTTTGCAAGATAAGAGGCCTGTTACTGATAGTAACCCATATTGTAAAATCTGGAATGAAAATTCTAGCTGTTATTTGATGCAACAAGTTGGTTTTGTGCTAAGAAAAAGTCAACAGTATTTAACAATTAATTTAAACCTGGCTGAAGCTGCAGAACTTGAATAACAGGTTTTTCTCACAGAAGGAAGGTCTTTCCCCCCAGCAGGAAATCACCGAGAGGCAAAAGGAACAATGAACAGCTGCAACTCAGGAAATTCGAAGTGTGAAGACAGTCATAAATGGCCTCTGCAAGGAGCAAACATGGGGGATGGCTCCTGGGCTTCCAGGGAGAGACCAAGGAGTGGAGCCCAACAACCATTTGTTGCTTAACACAGACAAAGAACATATTTTGAAAAAGACTGATAACTTACTGTTTAAAATTGTGAAAAATATAAAAATAACAGCGATGTTAATTGAATTTCTGGCTGCTGTGTTGAATGGGCGCCAGAACTGTGTGACATGTTCTGGACAGCAATGGCAAGAAATGTGATTTTCCGCAAAATGTATTTCCACTAGAATTGTGAAACTTTATACACTCATTCCCATGTTAAGCATGCACGCTTGTAGATATTTGCTTAAAAATTGGACATTGTGTTCATAATGAAAAGGGAAAAATTCTGCAAAAAGCAGAGACAAGATCCCACAGCTACAGGGTTTTGAGGAATAGCTGCTAGGTAAAATACGTAATCTGTTTATGCGATTTTTTTTTATTTTTTAATAGAGGTTGCACATGTGGAAATATGTATTTTTCCATTGGTAGATTTTGTGTTTCAGGGACTCAGGGTGGATTCTCAGCCTCATAAAATCACACCATAAAGATGACGTTCTGTTTCTCTCATCCCATCAAGGCCGAGAGTAGACTCTGACCCAATCACCTTTCAAAGGGGCAAGCTTAGGCTAAACTGGCCCACACACCCCCTTTATGATGTAATTTCATAGCATAAATAGAGACAGCTCACCACACATAAAGACCAACAGATTCACTCACTATCCTGTTGCTGGCAGAGCACCCTGCTGCTGAACTCTACATCTTCCTTCCTCCAGACTCCAGAAACTTGGAAAAAGCAAAAGCCCCCCTGCATAGCTGAACCATTCTTAGCTAGGCCTCAAATCTCAGAACAGAACCCCACAAGCCTAAGGGGAAGCATCATAATACAGCTGGGCTGTGCTGTTACTGCTTACCTGCTGAAAATAAATATCCTCAAAACCAAGAAGGTCAGATCCGAGCCAGTCCTGTGCCGTGCTGTGACCAGAGTGCATTGCAGATCCAGTCCAGTCTGGTACCATGCTGTGACCATAGCACCTTGCTGACTCTGTCCCGTCCGATGTGCCAAGCCATCTGTCCTGAACCAGATTCAATTCCCTGACCAGAACTGACGGTTCCAGGTAAAAACGTATCCAGTGAGTATAAATAGGAAGAATTGTGTCACTAGCATATGTACTTTGCATAGTCTTATCCCTATTTTAGACCCATCCCATCTTGTATTCAGAACCTGTGTTGTTAGGAGTATATTTGCATTGTCTGAAACCTCTCTCCAAACCATCCTATCTTCCCTCCAGAACTTATATTATTAAACTATCTTTGCGCTGATCCTTTTCTCATCTGAAAAAGGCGAGTTTCCTTAGCAGGCAGTCACCCTGATCAAGAGACTGTGTTCCTGTGCGGTATTTGTTTTGTTCATAGTCATCCTATAGTGTAAGAAACCCTTTTGTCATTTTAAAAGCGCATTCCTGTTTTCCATTTGGGCGCCTATCTCGAAAAAACGACCTCCACTAAAACTCCCTCAGTTTTTGTGCTAGAAACAAAATTTCAACTTCTGCTCGTAGCTAACATCCATATCTATCCATCACACCTACGCTTTCCAAATCAGTGTGATTCTCCCGTTATCGCAAATATCGCGCAGTGAAAAGTTTGCCGCAAATCTTCGTTTTGGGAAATATTTACACGTGGAAAACAGCTTTTAATTGCTTCCAACTTGAATTTTAATATTTCAAATGTTTTCTTGGGATTAAATCATTGCTTGTGTTTGTGTGCAACTATCCAAAGCGGCTCCCATAAGAATTTACAACCATTTCAGCAATTTTAATCATATTTGGTGTTTTTGCCTAGTCCATTCTAAAGATAACTTTAAAAGCCATTTTTGACAGCTTGGCAGTCAAGTCTGTTTTTTCTTGTATTTGAAAGGGGGAAAGTGGGATTGATGTTCTGTTCCCATTCCTGAATACCTGCTCTCTCCTCCTATCTCTTTACATTATCTATTGGGGGTTGAGGGGTGTGCAGGGGGGACCTCTAACCACAGTGCTATTTGTATTATTTTCTGTGCTGAATTGTTTTGCTTACTACTTACTCCTTTTGTATTAAAGATATTATCCAGTGTTACATCACCCCATTGGTGTTTGTTGTGTACCTATCAAATGGGTGCGCACCCAATAGCACAGTTATAATCTCTTCATGATGTATTTCCTATGCCCGCCTTGTACGCACAGAAAATGAGGGGTCCAATAAGGGCAGTATTTCAGTCCATGCAGTGGACAGGAAACTTCTAACTGTTGAAAGCACACGTGTAGTGGTAGCCAACATTGAAATTGACAAAATGCTGTCATTGCATTACTTTTCCCGATGGCTATTATTATATTCATTAGTACGCTGCCAATGGTGTCACATGCTACAGTGGTTGTGGCCAGGGCCTACAGTCTTGGATGCATGGCCGTCGGCCGAAGGCACAACCACTGCAGCATGCACACCCATGGATACACCCGTAGTATTGCCTTTCGATTGGCAAGTTGTGGGGAGTGCGTGCAGTATTGGGTGCATGGCCATGGCCGAAGTTATAAGTACTAGACATGGAAGCCACTGCACACCCATCCCATGTAAGATCTATGGACATACAGCTAGGAGTGAAGCCTCTGGCCAGAAGCACTGAAAGATACCACACCTATAGAAAACCCCCACTACCACACATCACTGCAGTGGTGTGGGGAGAGTCTGCAGTCATGAGTGCATGGCCGTAGGCCATGCACCCAACAGCACAGTTATATGTAGTGTACTTACAAGGTACTATGGGTACGATATGGGGGGGGGCTGCAATCATGGATGCATGGCCAAAGGCCATGCCCCCAAAAGTACATTTGTTCGTAGTGTACTTATATGCCACAATGGATGTCATATGGTGTGGTAGTAGTGGCCAGGATGCAGAGTATTTGAACAAAGTAATAAGCACTGCAGTTGTAAGTAACTGTGCATTTTAAATACTGTATACAAATACATTCATAATGCTATGGCCTCAAACTCACCTATGTAGCCTGTGGCTACAAACTACTGCATCATATCACAGCTGTTGGTACACTTGTACTATGCAACATCATTAAGATGGTTGTGGGGAGAGCGTAGCGTTTTGGGAGCATAGGTTATTAGTAGGGCAACTTAACCATAACGTCCCTTTAACAACATTTTTTCACTGAATTTCATAGGTTTTTAGTAGCGCAACTTAACCATAACATCCCTTTAACAAAGTTTTTTCACTGAATATATATATATATGTACATTCAGTAAAAAAACTTTGTTAAAGAAATGTTATACTTCACAGCGAAACCAAAAACCACTGCTCATTCCCCCATTATGGTAAGCTAAGCAACCATAACTCGCACCATCTAGGCACATTACTAAAACTAACACCCAGGACATCAAAGATGACATCACAAACATCATTGATGACATCACTCATGACATCACCTGTCTGCCTCACTTAATTTTGTGCATTGAAAAATGTAGGCCAGGTGGTTTTATTCACTGACAATCACGATATAACAATTGAAAAGGTAATGTATATCTAAACATTACCCTTGTCGTGTCTTCTTAAAGTACTTTCCTTAGGGTCTGGTCTCAGCTCATGATACACATGCATGGGGCAGTAGCAGGCCTCAAACACACAATTAATTTGTCTACAGTAAGATAAACTTTCTCATGATGCTGTTTCTTTCTTCCTTACTTCAGTTTCCCTGTATGTGCCTCTCATTTATATGCATTGGGTCTTCATATGTATTGTTTGTACTAGCACAAGTGTGTATTAAGTCATGATTTGTTAGCTAGTTATTATATTTTTAACATTACATAATCACCCCGACATCTTGCTCCCAACATGATAGAAAGCACCCCTTGCAGGTAGGGCCTTTTCATCAACATTCTTTTCACATGTAATGCCATCAGTGATATCATCAATGATGTTTGTGATGTTAGTGTTAGCAGTGCACAGGGGCGGTGGCAGGTTTGGGGGCTTAGTTTACCATAACTGTCGAATTTCAGGGATTTTTCGGTTTTAATTTCAACCATAAAGGGGAGGTTGAAATTATTTTTTTAGTGAACTGCACAGGTTTTTGGTAGGGCAACTTAACCATAACGTCCCCTCAACAAAGTTTTTTTGTATATATATATATATATATATATATATATATATATATATATATATATATATATATATATATATACACACACACACAATATACTAACTAGTGGATTTTCTTTAAACTGGGTAATTATAGGTAATCCCCTACCACTGGCTTTCTTACCAGAAAAGACAATACACAAATAAAACATTCAGTGTTGTGTGTGTTTTGCATTTATTGAAAGCCAATATCAGCAATCCATAGTTTTAATTGTTGAATTCCCAAACTGTGTTCTCGCAACAATGGAAAATGTGACATCATAAACAGGTAATATGGAATGTCTCTGCCTCCCCCAGATCTCTGGATATCCGAGGGAAGTAAAGCAGACACTCTCACAGAGCTTGCACCAACTGAGGCTGCAGACTGCAGACCTAAAATGTTCAGAGGCCAATTGCCAAGCATAGTTCTGCTCTGCAACAGTGATAGGCCCACTGGGATGCCAAAGAAACGTTGAGGGAGCATTGCTGTGCTCAGCAGTTTGTCTAAAGACCTGAAACCGTACTGGCAGTCAGAGGCATTTCTAGGTGGTGGCTGAGTGGGCTATAGCCCCAGGTATTTTGGTTGCAGCCTTGGATAGAAGTTCAGGAATTACAACAAAACGGTTAGCTAGCCCCGAGTCCTGACATTAGTGTAGCCCCAGATCTTTTCCAGACCTAGCAACACCCCAGTACTGGAGCCACAAAACATTGACAGTTTTGCAGCCTCATGCACTGTCAGTTTGGACAGCTCTCTGAAAGGCGGCAACAGGAATTAGAAGAAGAAAACGTTGAGGCAGATCCATGAAGATGGCAGGCCACCTGATATTTATTTGGCATTTAGGAGGGAGGGCAGAGATAAGGGTTGTAGGGGTGGATAGTAGGACATTGCATGTTTATGTAATACTGCAGAGATTACTAAGGGAGGTTGAGAGATGCATGTGGCCATCAACTACCGAAGATTGAAGATGGTGAACTATCAGCACCAGGGAATTTTTCTACTTCTAGATTTTGAGGAGTGTCATAGCATGTTATGAGTGATTACTAAGCCCTTTTGCAGTGTTTACTATGGTAACTACAATTAAAAAAAACATCACTTTCCATTTCCTATTTGTTTAATAGTATAAAGTAAAACCTAGGCACTGCACCTATTAATGAAAGGCCGGTATACTACTTGCATAGATTTATGAATTTTCAATGTCATCATTCTTTAGTTGATCTGGATATCCACTAGCTGATAAAGGGACTGTTTAACCTGATTTAAGATGTTATTTATGTTTAACACATTTTTATTTGTATCATTGTTTAATTACATATTGGTACAAAATAGGTTCTATGTGATTAGCCTACCCATTGTAGGCCACTCCCAAAAAGACAACCTTTTTTACACCGCCTTAGAGAGGCCACAAAACGGCTACATTTTGACATGGCAGGGGTATTTTGCCCCCTCAGCCCACCGTGTCGTATGCCTCCACCCCTGCCTTACTTCCTCGCTGGGTACTAACTTCAGTATCGCGTTGCCAAGCCTGTGTACATTCCTCCTCCCCTACTCCATGACAACCCTGCTTAATCGACCACCTCCAGCCACCAACATGCCCTTGTACCCCAAATAACCCACTTACCTGCTCATCCACTTAATTCTTCCAGCCTAGCTGGGCATCCCTCCTGTAAGACTATTTTATTTAGCATTTGTATGCAGCGCCACTGCATGGGTTTAATGCATTGCTATATTGTGGTACAGCAAGGCATGTGTTGCCAGTGTGACATGGATATGTATATGAAGACAGGCTATTCAGTCAAAAACGATTTCTACATCTAAAATGCAAACAATTTTTTTACATGTAAAATGCACATTCTTTTTTTCTTTTCTCATCTGAAATGCCTATGTTGCAGGGGACACATTAGAGAATTAATGAATTAACACCATTAACAGTACTAACATAATTTTAACTTTTAATATTGTAATGTGTTCTCCAGTGCAAAATGAGGCAGGCTGAAACTCACACTAGACAGTGTGCAGATTTTTTTTTTCTCTCTCTGTGCTCTGTCCACAGTATTTGCAGGATGCAAAATATGCGCCAGGAAATGAGTAGAAACAGTTTCTAAACTGTATAAACCAAGCCATTGTTCAAGAGAAGGAGGGTAGGACATGATAGAATTTTATTGGTTGAACTCATTTTGTAGGCTGTAACAGAGCTTTTCTGAAGAATCTCGGGGGGAAAGAAAGTTAGAAGAAATTTTGCACAGCTCGGAGAAAGACTTGGCTGGTGTGGCTGGGGAGTTTCCTGATTGAGAAGAAGGTCCCAGTGCACTGCTGCACAGGCTGGGAAATTCCAGTCAATAAGCCCTGGCTTGAGTGACGGCAGATGCACGTCCTCGCTGGGGTGATTTAAGAGGGAGCACTGTGCCATTTCCAGAAGGCGACCAGCCTGAGGAATTCGCATTCAGAACAAGCTTGGTAATTATCTTGCAGAGTGCGGGGGCGGTGTGTGTGTGTGCGCGAGAAACCTATCCAGGCAGAGTAGAAGAGGACATTCCTGGGTTCAATCAACATGTCTAATTTTGAAAATTGAATATTCTCTTCTCATTTTGTTACAGATAATGCTGTTCCTGTGCAATTTCCATTTATTTCTGTAAAAAGGCTAAGATGGTGTTGAAATGCAATTGTTTATAATACACAAAAATATAGGAAATAAGATGTGTAGTGTATTTTTGTTTTTCTCTTTTCTTAGTGCATCTACCATTATAGCACTGGTAATATGGGGAAGAGATTTAAGCAGTGTATAAGTGTGTGTGTGGCTTCTGAATGGAACATAACAACATAGTCTGCTGGAGGTAAATGAGTCAGCAGAAAGAGAGACTTCTGGATATAGCTCACTAATGTAAATAAATTAGTGATATACTACATGTTTAACTCGCTGGTGTAGGTAAATCAGTGAGAACAGCCCAAGGTGGCACTCCATATGAAAATGTGGTGTTTCTGAAATGTAGGCCTGAGGTCTCTCTAGTGATCACACGAACAATCTAAACAAAAGTAAGGGGTTCTGGATATTGGGGCCACATATACAACAAAGGAATTATGCTCACCAGAAATACCACCGACAACCACCAACAAAAGGTATACCAACTAAATATATCTGTGTACTGAAATAATGCTCACCACTATACTACCATAATACCAACCCAATCTAAAGGTAAGGAGTGATTATTACTGAATTATTTTATTTTTGGGGGTAAGAAAATACTGCTAGGCCCCAAATCTACACAAAATACCCAACATATTTATGGTGCGTTGCAGGCTGGGAAAGTGATCACAGAGCACCTACTGGGCATGGCAACTGTGCCTCACACTGCCATCTGTACATAAAAGGGAATCCATTTCATAATAGCAGTGTGTCACTAAAAACAAATTTCTGAATGTCACAAAGGGAAACCACATTCTCAGACCTAGTGCAATATTTAGAGGCAAAGTTGTAGTACCTCAGAATGGCATGACCGCATTCAGGGTGAGGTGCAGAAACAAAAACTAGGCAATATTTTTGCAGAAGGCAGCATAATTCAGGTCTGCCTTACAAGGTTATTGAATGCAGCCGATAAAAATGCAGAGAAAGATTGTCTAATACGGCTATGCGCCAAGATCTGGTTTATTTTGAATAGGTCCCTGCGAATGCAGGAAAATGATACCCAGCTAATTAACAGGTTAAAGACTGACTTAGATGGGGCAAATAAGAAAGAGGACATTTTAAGAACAGAGTTGGATGTATGCCAAAAAGACATGCAGTTAAAATGCAGAGACTTTGATGCTCAATTGTCCAAAAGCAAGAAACAGTTTGAGGACAGTGAGCAAGAGTTGGTACACTTAAAAGCATTAGTGGACCACATTAGACAAGATAAAGATGAGGTGGTTTCAGAGATGTTTTACAAAAAGAACATTTTGAAAAAGAAAGTGACCTCCAAAATGTAGAACAACAGGTGATTAAAATGCTTCATGAAAGAGACAAGCGAAATACGGAATTTAATGAATGCCAAATACAAATGTGCAACATGCAGGAGGTAATTAATAAAATGAGTGACGAAAACAACTATTTGCAAAACGAAGCCGACAGGCTCCTTAAAAAGTGTAAGGACTTAGAACAGCAAATGTGCATTCCCAGTTCCCAGGAGAGGCGGCAGGGTACTACATTCAATGGTGTGGAGGTGAATTCTATTTCTACCCAAAGAGCTAGTGCTCCAGTGACTGGGCCGGTGACTGAACTTGGTTGCAGCACCCTTGGGGGATTGGATACTCCCATTGGGGGCCGCCACCAATCCCATACACCTGGAACCAGGGTTGAGTCACCAGGTAGTGCAATTCCATGCATTGCAACCAGTAGCCCAATAAAGATAATGAAATCTATTAAAGCCCTGATCAAGCCATTTAAAAAAAGAGGGGAGTGCTGCATTGAGGATCACTTAGAAGCGGTTCATGACATCTTTAAAGCCCTCCAGATCCCTAAGGAACAGTACAGGCAGTATTTTCATTTAACTTTAGATGCTCCGACGGCCAGCATCATAAGGGGATTAAATGAACAGCAGAATATGACATGGGCGGAGTTTGAAAAAGAAATTAGGCGTCATTTTTCTCCTTTCCAGTCATTACAGGAGGCAAAGAAAGTTGCTTACACAATCACTGCTGGGCCTAATACATCCCCTCGCCAGTTTTTACAAGATTTAAAAAGAGCATTTTCTCGCTTTGATGTATCTTTTGACCCCAATTCTAATGAATTTAAAACTGCCTACTTCTATGGGCTACAGAAAGACATCATATCTCAATTGGTCCGTGAATTTGATCGTGACAAGTCACTTGAGTGGATTGTGCATCAAAGCACAAAACTATGTGAGGTACTCTATTGTCAGGGCAGAGAAAGTGATAAAATGAAAGATACTAGACCTAAATCTAAAGAACCCTCAGCAACAGTGATGGAAATCAGGTCAGCCAAAATGTCCCTTGAGTCTCCTCAAAGTCTAGGTAAAAATAATTTGGCACCTGAACAAAGGATTAATCAACAAAGGTCATCACACTCTGCACCAATGTTTCAATCACATGATCCTAGTAATAGGGAGAGCTACATCAGCCCTAGATATTTAGGAGATAGGCTCCGGGCAGGCTATCGGCCTGATATGTCCAATATGAACAATAACCAGAGACAAAATCAAGATCAAAGAAATGATGGTCCCTACCAGACATTGGGGACACAGAGCAAATTTGATCCCAACACCATGATATATGGTAATCAGGATAGACCCCGATATGTGGATCGATTTGCTGATAATGGGAATCAACATAGGAGCCAGTACCCACAACATGAGAGACAGGGCATGAGACAGAACATGAATTACACCCCACGGCAGTACAATGATTCCCCACCAGGGGACTATAACCAAAGGATGGGCGCACCCCGCTCCCCTCCACAAATGAATCAAGAGTTCAGAAACCATCCCAATAGAAATCACTCACCTGAGAGGTATCAGAATAGATCCAATCAGGAAGAAAACAACCAATATCGATCTAGGCCACAGAGAGAGGATTCTAGAGAGATGGAAAGATTCCAGTGTATCGAGGCCCAAGTGAAGATGTTGGCTGAACAAATAGGAAGGCTCTGTACAGTACAAAAAGAGCCATCAAAGGAGGGGTCAGATGGCGATAGCAATGACCGAGGAGCTTCTGAAAAGTGAATAAGTACTCAGGATGCCTACAGCGGCGAAAAGACAGATTGCTCTGATGTAATTTCGCATAATGACTCTGAGATGTATAATGATTTAAAAATGAAAATGCCAGTAAGTGAACATGTAACAGAAAGTGCAAATACGTCTGAAAGTATTCTGTATCGAGGCCCAAGTGAAGATGTTGACTGAACAAATAGGAAGGCTCTGTACAGTACAAAAACAGCCATCAAAGGAGGGGGCAGATGGCCATAGCAATGACCGAGCAGCTTCTGAAAAGTGACTAAGTACTCAGGATGCCTACAGCGGCGAAAAGACAGATTGCTCGGATGTAATTTCGCATAATGACTCTGAGATGTATAATGATTTAAAAATGAAAATGCCAGTAAGTGAACATGTAACAGAAAGTGCAAATACTTCTGAAAGAGAGGTATGGTTTAACCTAGAGCTAAATCAAACATTGAAGATTTGTACAAATGAAATAAGAAAACCTGAAACACCAAAAGAACAAAGAGACAGATTTAAGAAAAAATGACTCATGCATGGGGAATACCAGTAAACAGGGAGTAAGTGGGGATGCTATAATTTCTTCCCTGGACACTCAGAACAATGACCAAACACATGTAGAAAAAGGAAATAATCAAAAGGAGGGTACAGGTCAATCACCTGAAGAATTATTTGAGCCACATATTTTTGAAGAGGCTGAAAGGGCTGGTAGCACACTAAATGATCACAAATGCACAGAATTAAACAATGACAGATTGCTGAATGATGTTGTTACACATGTTCAGTTGGAAGGTTGTAATGTGGCCTCTGATGATACCTGGATGGATAGGCGAACAGTGGCCACACTCCAAAAAACCTCTGAACATGGAGAAATGAATAAAGTCTACCACGCAGAAATGGACAAAAAGGAGGGAAAAATGTCTTTCCATTTACCAATGTGTTTAACCAAAAGTGAAAAAGGCCTGAGAAAGGTGAGCCCCGAAATCAGTAAGAATTCACACTTCTTATGTGTGTTAGAGGAAGTTGAAGACAGGTATTATGCTCCCATCACTGTAGAAGAAAAATGCCAAACATTTGCAATGATTGACACTGGCGCACAGGCCACAATTATGTCTAAGGAGCTAGTAAAGAGTATCAATGAAGGGAGATCCCCACAGAATCAGATCACGTGAAGGAAAATCAAGGTGCAGTGCATAACTTTAACGGGGAGGAGGTGCCCATTATAGGTATAACTGAGGTTGACATAAAAATAGGAAAACACTGAATGAAACAAGAGGTATTAATCACATCTCTTTGTGAAATTCCTTTTCTGATGGGGACAGATTGCCTGAAAAGATTGTCTCCTCTCATAGATGGGGTAAATGGAGTGCTGTGGTCCTTATCCAAAATACCATTGAGACCTAAGAAACTAAAATCACAAAACAGCAACATAAATGAATGTCACACCGTTGCCAAAACAAATGATGCAGTGGAGGTATATCTCCAGAATAGTTGCATACCTAGTGTCACTGTTATATTAATGTGTTAAGACAAAATGCAGAGCGACAATGAAAAACGACCTGTACAAATATACTTGGACCCAAGGAAAAAATGGCAGACTGCCATAGATGAGCACACCTTACGTTTTTATTTAAAGGAAAAGACATGCAAACAGGATACTGCTCCCAAAGTAGGTTCAGAAAAACACATTACCACTCTTGCTGAAATACACATGGAAGATGAGCAACCATGGGTTCATGTTGGTATAAGTGACGGTTTTAAAACAATAAAAGCCACTTTAGCGCTTGAACAGGAAAGGAGCTTCATTAATGAGAAATTGTTGCAAAAAATAATGGAGAGGGAGGGGATCCCGAAATTTAGGATTAAAAACCAGTATGTTTCTGGGTTGGACAGTCCAGACTTTGAAAACCGAATTGCAGGCAGATGCATGCTGAAAATTAGTATTGGGCAGAAAACAATTTAACATAATGTATGGATAGTGAGTGGAGCACAAAATGACTTTTACATGGGCAATGACATCATGCACAGAATGTGTATGGTGTTAGATTTCCTTAATCAAAAAATATGGTCACGCCTAGGTGGGCCTGTACCTGAATTTGAAGACAAAAGAAGGGCTTATCACTGTGCACAACTGGTCCCTTATGCAATTGAATTACAAATGAGGAAAGATACTATTATCCCTGCATTTACCAAACAGTTTGCAATAACACTGAAATGCAAAAATGGACAGCAGATGAAAGATTCTGATGCATTTGTGTGCCTGAATGAATCCATAAAACAGCAAGGCCTGGATTATGAATACATTCCATTGGTAGATATTGGTGAAGGGTCTGTAAAAATTATGATTAAAAATAAAAGTTGCCAAGATATTCATTTAGAGGAAAATTCCCCATTAGGAATGGCCATACAAAAATCACATTATACTGCAGATCTAAATAACATGGTGATTGGAAATATCCTTGAAAAGTATGTAGATGCCAAGGGTGAGTTGCCAGAATACCTGGACTCTCAGCCCAAAGGAATATCTAAAATTCATTCTGTGTACCCTTATGATTCAAGTGAGACAGTGTGCTGTTATCAAGAGAATTGTATAACATTTGACTTAAGTGAAAATGAAATGGAAAATCAGCCCATTGAAATGGAAGCTGACATGCCAAAACATGTAAAAGTGGCAGCTTTACAAAGAGACACAGCCACAGAGCTAGAGGAAAGCGCTGAGATTCCCCTACCAGAACATTTTCCAGAATTTTCCAAAATGGTAGAGGAGCAGATCTTATTAGCGGATGCGTGTGACAACGATGAGGATAGAAATGAATTGAGGAAGATATTTATGGAATTTAAAGATGTATTTGCAAAAGATGCTTATGATTGTGGGCTAACTAATTTACATGTGGCCACACTTCCGGGGTGTAGCAGAAGTCCAGTATTTGTGCGCCAGTATAGACTACCGCTGGCATGTTTAGAATCATTGGCAGAGATTATTAAAAATGTAGAATCGCGGGGAATCATCAGGCCTATCCATAGCACATCCTACACACCCATTGTAGGTGTGTTAAAGCCAAATGGTCAATGGCGGCTATTTGCAGATTTGAGGGAGTTAAATAAAAGAGTACCAGTGTCCAGATGGCCACTGCCATTCATTGATCAAAGCCTAGCTCAGGTACATGGTTCGAAAGTGTTTACCACATTAGATCTCACCTCTGGATATTGGTGCGTGCCATTGGCAGAAGAGATACAGAATTTATTTTCCTTTACATTTGACAGGACTCAATACGCATGGGTTAGAACTCCGTTCGGGTACTTTAATAGTGGGAATGAATTCGGAATATTTTTTGACGAAGGCCATGCCTGATGCAGCGGAAAGAGGAACCATAGTTTATGTGGATGATGTCCTGATAAAAAATGAAAGCTTGAAAAACCATTTTGATGAAATAAGACATGTTCTTGGCCAATTGCAGAAAGCAGGCGCCAAAGTATCTTTACAAAAAGCACAATGGTGCAAGAAAAAAGTGAATTTTCTAGGCCATGAAGTAACTGAACATGGACTAAATCCACAAAAGAAGAAAATAGAGGCCATACAAAAACTAAAAGACCCTAAAAATGTGAAAGGGGTGAAAAGTTTATTAGGAATGACAGGGCCTAACAGAAAGTTCATTGAAAATTATGCTGAAATCACTCAACCATTGACTAAACTGCTAAAACTAAATATGCCCTGGAAATGGGAGAAAGAACAGTCTGAGGCAGTAGCCAAACTGAAGGAATGTCTTGTAAAGGCACCATGTTTAGCATACCCCATAAAGAATAGGGATTTCTTTATAGAAATAGGTTTATCTGAACATTGTATGTCAGCAGTATTATCGCAAAAACATGATTTGAATCACAAAACCATTGCCTATGCAAGTAAGGCATTTTACCAAGTTGAAATGAAATTTAATGAATGTGAAAACGCCCTATTAACCACTGTGTGGGTGCTACAGCATTTCCGCCCCATTGTTCAGGGAGAAAAGGTGATTATTGAAACAAATCATCAACCTTTGCAATTTTTAGAGAGTAAAAGAATTAGGTCAGGTAATCTACCGCAGTCCAGAATCACTTCATGGACGCTGGCATTACAGGGTTTTCCTGTAGAAGTGAGATATGGACAAAATAAAAAGAACCCAATCGCTCAAGATTTAGCAGATTTACATGACTGTGCAGCTGAACAAGTATCAAACGAACTAGAAGTGGAACCTAACTTACAGGAATTTGAACAATCATCACACAAAGCTTTTGATGAAAAGACATGCAAGGAGTTGACAACTGTATATGTTGATGGTTGTGCTTTTCACATTGAAAATGACAGTAATAAACAATTGGTGTCAGTAATAGGAAATGTCTGGTTGAAATGTGAAGGCATCCCCAGCATAGGGATGAGAATTGGAGCTAGGAGCAGTCATGTAGCGGAATTGGCAGCCATTTATAAAGTAATTGCTACTACAGTTGATAATAAATTCAGTGAAATTGTCCTAGTGACTGATTCTGACTATGCACAAAATAGTTTTGTGGAATATTTACCTGGCTGGAAAGAGGAAGGCATGATTACATACAACAAAAAGCCACTAAAACATGGGAAAATGATACAAGCCATAGATAAATTGGTGTCAGAAAATGATTTGACAATATACTGGAGAAAAATCTGTGGGCATTTAAAAACTCGAGGAGAGGATAAGGAGGGAAATGATAAGGCAGATCACCTGGCTAAAATTGGGGCTGTGATGGGAGAATTACTACCTATTGAACATTTACTGGGTGAAATACAGATTGATGCAGTAACACATTCTAATGCACCAAAGGAGACAGAGCAACCAGTGGTACAATGGAGTTACAATACACCAGACCAAGATTTGATTGAGGCACAAAAGAATGATCGAATTTTGGGAATCTATTATAATCATTTGCTTGATCCTGAACAAAATCCTTTAACAGAAAATGATTGTGTGGGAAAAGAAGAATTGAGGGTGCTATTAAAAAATAAAAAACGAATTAGATTACAGGATGGACTCATGGTTAGAGAGTCCATAACAGGACAGATACAATGGGTGGTACCCCTTTCATTCAGAGGGCTAATGCTACACCATGCACATGATGCTATAACTGCAGGCCACAGAGGTTCACAGAAAACATTGGAAATACTAAAAGATTATGCTTATTGGCCCCATATGTCCCAAGATGTAGAATTATATACTAGAGGATGTCTAGTATGCGCCCAATTTAAACCTGCTTCACCAATGCATAGAGCCCCATTAATGAAAAGAGGCCTAACTCTTCCATGGTCAGATTTGCAAATAGACTATGAGGGCCTGTGAAGAGATCGAGGAGAGGGAACCGTTACATTTTAAGTGTGGTGTGTTTGATGTCGAAATGGATTGAGTGTATTCCTGCACCAGATTGTAGTGCGCAAACAGCAGCCACATTACTAGTGAATCATGTGTTTTCAAGGTTCGGTTTGCCACAAAGAATTGAATCAGACAGCGGAAGTCATTTCACTAGTGCTCTAATGAGTAAGGTATGGCAAATACTGGGTGTGAAAAGAAAACTACATATTGCATATCGGGCGGCTTCTTCAGGTGGAGTTGAATGGGGCAATAGGTCGGTTTTGGACATATTAAAGAAATTTGTGGCAGAAGCAGGTTCTAGCTGGGATTTACGTTTACCTTTGGTTTTGATGGCAATCAGATCAACTCCTGCCAAAGCAACAGGTATTAGCCCCCATGAGGTCTTGACAGGTAGGAAAATGGTGTTGCCACAACACCTGCTATACAGAACACATGAGCAGACACTTGTGAGTGCATCCACAGTTCATGAATACATTGATGAACTGAGGAAGCATTTACAACATGCATTTGCTTTTGTACAGAGAAATCTAGAAAGAGCTGCTGACAGTGCCAAATAATATTATGACAAAAAGTCAACAGTAAAGGAATATTGTGTAGGGGATCAGGTCTCTAAATTTCATTTTGGAAAAAGTAAACAGAAAAATTCCAAATTCCTAGCAGCCTGGCAGGGGCCATTCCTAATTATAGATAAAATCTCACCTGTAGTTTATAAAATGTTAAAGACTGAAGGTGAAACAGCAATAGAACAGTTTGTACATGTGAATGAGATTAAGCCATGCCATCCCAGACATGAAGTTAAACGCCTTGAGCGTGTAGAAACAGATAAAGTCCCTTGAACTTGAAAAGTGAAATAAGTGGGTCCAGACAGAAGGTAGCGACAGAGAAGTTAAATAAAGATGGTTGATTATTATAATGGCACATAAACACTGTAATATATATATATATATATATATATATATATATATATATATATATATATATATATATATACATATATAAAAAAAAGAAGCTGAAGTTTATGGAGTTGGTGTGCAGAATGAAAATGTATTAAATTTTGAATGCTGTTTTATGTATGATTGTTTTCTTTTTAACCTGTGCTTAATTTCAGACGGCGAAAGAAAAAGGGCGAAATGTTTTACAAAACATGTTTTATTTTTGGCAAAAGGGTGAAATTAGTATTGTGCTATATACTTAATTTGTTTTTTTTCTATTTGATTTAGAATATTAACATATTTGTACCGGAGGTCACGTGAGACGATGGAGTCCTGGAGCCCACATGGACGGGTTCCGGAGAAGCCCCAGAAGGGGGCGAAGACCAAGGCTGCAAAGCAATCATCATTGAAGATGACACCAGCAATATGGTTAATGATGATGATATTCGGAGGGAACTTCAAAAATTCAGAAGCACCGGTTGTCATTGAGCCTGGACTAGCATCTGGTATCGCGGTAGAAGAGACACCAGGATTCATCATGAGCGATAGGAGGATGATTTTCCAGAATATCTACGTACCATTGAATCCTGAGATTTTGATTGAAAAACATTTGAACCATACTGGAATTAAGGTTGAACAGACTAAAGAGTGGTTGGAAACAAGAAAAGAGGACGCTAAGCAGTCAATAAGAGATATATTGATGCAATTGGAAAAAACATTTGTGAATTCAGCAGACATTAAGAAGAGGAGAGGAAAAAGAGGAGCGGTGATGCTCGCGATCACATTGGTAATGTCTATAGATGGAGCCATAATTGGTACCACAATATCAACAGCCAATGCCATTTCAGTAGGGACACTAAGCACTAAAGCACAACAACTCAGTGTTGACCTAGAAAAAATGCAAAAAACATTAGATGGGATTAGAGGAGGATTGGATGAACAAATAAGATTCATAAATGAAACTGCAATTGTACTGAATGCACAAGCGGATGTGATGCAACGGGCGACTAAGCTAATTATTAAGCATGACAGAACCTTAAATGAAATATTGAATATAATGAGTCCTGTTGATAGGCTATTAACGAATTATATGAGAGAAGTTCAAACTGCAATTTCACAATTGATTCAAGGACATATTCCCTTGTATTTTATTTCGCAGGATATTATTCATCAAATGATAGAAAGGTTGACGAGGAGGGAAATTGATGCGGTACAGGTAAAAATTGCATTTGAAATGGGTAATGCAATGCCATTATATGTGGACTTGGAAAGGTTGGAGATTGTTTTTTTACTATGCATCCCATATGTAGCTCCTGAACTTATTTATCAAACCAAGTGGGTACACAACGTGGGGTTTTGGTAAGAGGACAAATTTATTAAGATTAAGACTCCAGAAGTGGTGGCATTCCAGTCATGGGAGCCTGAAGTTTACTTGATACCAAACTTGGAAATCTGTGTCAAATTTAAAGAACAAAATTATATGTGTCCAGGTAAACCATTTGTTCCTGATGCCACAGATGCTATTTGTGGTTTGAAATCTGACCCAATTATATCAGAAGGATGTGAAGTGATCATTAGCAATATGGGGAGTGAAGAACTGGCACAGGCTAAGATGGTCAGAGGTAACATGACAGTAGTGCACTTGAATCATGGAACATATGTGGTTAAACAGGTGAAATATAATGTTTTTTACTTACAGGTTCCAAAGGATACAATTGTGTCAATTGGAGGGTTAACATTGTTCCACGTGACAAATGATATTTGGGAAAGCCAAGTAGAACATATTGAATTTTTTCAAAGGGATGCATTTCCAATAGACCTGGATGTGGAGTTTTTATTGAATCATAAAGAGAAACATGTAATGAAAATGAATCTAAGAAAAAACAATATTACAGTTAGTAACTTGGTTATAATGGAAGTGGAAAGGTTTAATTGGGGAACATGGAAGGAACGTTCAATAGTGGGTTTAGCTGTCCTGGTCCTAATCATGGGTGGATGGTTGATGGTGTTATCAATAAAAATGAAAATGTTGCTAATGTTAGTAACTACAACAGGGAGAGAAAGATATCCCAATACGCATACATTTTAAAAGAAGAAAAAGAGCAAGTTGTTTTTTTTCTCCCCAATTTGCTTGGATTATAGCCGAATTTTCAAAAAAAAAAAAAAAAGGAGGGAATATGTAAGACTATTTTATTTAGCATTTGTATGCAGCGCCATTGCATGGGTTTAATGCGTTGCTATATTGTGGTACAGTAAGGCATGTGTTGCCAGTGTGACATGGATATGTATATGAAGACAGGCTATTCAGTCAAAAATGATTTCTACATCTAAAATGCAAACAATTTTTTTAACATGTAAAATGCACATTTTTTTTCTTTTCTCATCTGAAATGCCTATGTTGCAGGGGACACATTAGAGAATTAATGAATTAACACCATTAACAGTACTAACATAATTTTAACTTTTAATATTGTAATGTGTTTTCCAGTGCAAAATGAGGCAGGCTGAAACTCACACTAGACTGTGTGCAGATTTTTTTTTTTCTCTCTCTCTGCTCTGTCCACAGTATTTGCAGGATGCAAAATATGCGCCAGGAAATGAGTAGATACAGTTTCTAAACTGTATAAGCCAAGCCATTGTTCAAGAGAAGGAGGGTAGGACATGATAGAATCTTATTGGTTGAACTCGATTTGTAGGCTGTAACAGAGCTTTTCTGAAGAATCTCGGGAGGAAAGAAAGTTAGAAGACATTTTGTACAGCTCGGAGACAGACTTGGCTGGTGTGGCTGGGGAGTTTCCTGATTGAGAAGAAGGTCACAGGCTGGGAAATTCCAGTCAATAAGCCCTGGCTTGAGTGACGGCAGATGCACGTCCTCGCTGGGGTGATTTAAGAGGGAACACTGCGCCATTTCCAGAAGGCGACCAGCCTGAGGAATTCGCATTCAGAACAAGCTTGGTAATTATCTTGCAGAGTGCGGGGGCGGTGTGTGTGTGTGCGAAACCTATTCAGGCAGAGTAGAAGAGGACATTCCTGGGTTTAATCAACATGTCTAATGTTGCAAATTGAATATTCTCTTCTCATTTTGTTACAGATAATGCTGTTGCTTGCAATTTCCATTTATTTCTGTAAAAAGGGTAAGATGGTGTTGAAATGCAATTGTTTATAATACACAAAAATATATGAAATCTACACAAAATACCCAACATCCTGCTCTCCTCTATGGTTCAGTCTTCTCTGGGCTATTTATTCTGGGGTCCAGGAAACACGCCCCAAAAAACATTCAATATGAAATTATCTTTTTATACTCTTTAAGGAAAGGATTTTTATCTTCTGATTTATAGAAACCAGGTTATTTGAAAATATAATTAAAAAATGAAACACAGATAAAACAAAAAACACTCCACAATATGTCTTTAAATCTTAAATTGCAAACAAGCCTCTGAATTGAAGCTTTGGTACATGTATTCAAGAAAGCCAGCTTGTGTGAATGTGCACATCGGAGATCACTTAGTTTTAGCAGAGATTGGTTCATATAGATTAATGTCCAGCATATAACAATCAAGAGTTATAATGCATCAATCCTAAAAGATGAATGCAGATACAGGAGACAAACCAGCAAATAGCCAACCTTGGCCTCAAAGTCAAAATAGCTGTTCCTGTGGTGCAATGGCAGAAAGAATGATTGTTGGAGCAATGCTTCCCCAGAATACATTGTTTAAAGCCACCGTTCAAGGGTAAAAAATGGGAAGTAACATTTGGTAACACACTACAAAAGTACTGGGATATGTCTAAATGGTATCTGTAACCAAAGTTGGTGGATGGCTTACTTGAAAGAAGGGCGTTTCATGTGCTTGATTATCTCATGCATTAGGGATTGTATAAGCTGGGGGTTCAGAACTTTCAAACCAATGGGGTCAACGCCCTCTTCTCCAAATAAGAGGTACCTATCCACCTGCCTAATTTAGTGTTTTATGTATTTATATATGAGTCCTATTATATCAAATGGCTATTTTTACTTTAAATTATAGTATATGGGGGTCATTACAACTCTGGCAGTAGACGTGCCCTTGTTAAGGGCACGGCTGCCGTCAGAGTTGCATTTTTTCCGACACCCGTCAATGAGCAAGAACCGGGTCATGCCGAGCTCGGCGGAACCGGTAACTGCCCATTTTCGGGGGCCGGAATCAAGGGCGTCCCGATCCCCATTATGCCCGATAGGGCTGAATGGGGATGAGGACGTCGGATGTACCGGCACATTCAGAGTTGTGCCGTTGCATCCGACGTCCTCTGCTCGCGGGTGCCGTTACACCCGCCAGGAAAAATCTGGCGGGTGAAACGGCACCCGCGAGCAGAGCACGTAGTATGGCGGTCCGGGAACTACAGTACCAGCATGCTTACCGGTACCGCAGTTCCCAGACCGCCAGGGTCGTATTGAGGCCCTATATCTTAATCAAAGCACACAATAAATACCCGTATTCATATACACTCATATAAAATGGCACTATAATTCCTAATACAAAGTTTGCTCCATTTATTTTTTTAAAAAAAGAATATGCTCTTATAATATCCAGTTCCCAAAAAAGGATACAATTATAAAGTCATAATTATAAAGTTGTCCTGTTAAGTATTCATAACTATCCATCAAAATCATTGGGAGAAAAAATACCAGGATACTAATTATCCACAACGAGACACCATGCAAATTGAATCAACATACCATTGTATCATTCCCCCTCTGCAAATTCGATCTGTTAGTCCTGCTGCAAGAGGTAACCCATAACATAATGCTTTCCGTTTCGATGTGAACTGCCCTAATATAACAATAGTGGTACTCAGGGATGTGGCTAGGTGTGGAAAAGATATGGGGCTAAGCTAATGTCGGGACTGGAGAAGCTAGGTAGCACCTGAGCTTTTATCCGGGGGCTACAACCAAAAGACCCGGGGCTATAGCCCCTTCAGCCCCCCCCCAGCAACGTCTCTGGTGGTACTCCAAGAGACTTGTGCCTTGGAGCCAATGGTTTGGGATGCCTATTTAAGATTTACACAACTGGCAACAAGCATCTTGGGAGGAAGCCTGTCGCGTGGGTTACTGGGTTACTGACCGCAATAAAGATCTCCTTAGGATTCACTGGGAGGTTCCAACATGGTTGTTAGTGATAGAACTCACTTCGCCCAAGGACACTAATGTGGCCCAGATACTGGTCATTAACATCTATAGGCACCCTTCGATTCTACACTCACTGAGTTCATTGAAGCAACCTGTGAGATTTTGGAGTCTTTAAAAGCAGGGAGCCAGAGGGTGCCATTATTATACTTGGGGATTGGAATGGCAACTGTTTCCCCGCAGAACAGACTATGGATTTAGAGGAGGTCATTGACTACCAGAAGAAGCAGAAGGAATACAGTGCTGTTTGCAGGGAATTTTGCTCGGCATGGGAATTGAACCAAATCAGCGATCAAGTAAAAGGGGCTATACCTGACTGATAGAACCTGGCAAAGAGAGGGTGTGAGATCCTGGATAGACTAAGTTGCCCTTTCTAATCATTTGCATGTTTTGTGTTCGAGTTGTTCATCCTAGTGTCAGTGATCATTTTCAAATAAAAACGGGCTTAAATGTATCTGTAAACCCAACCTCGCAATTTTCATGCATAAACATTAAAACTAATGCGAATGGGAACCGTATTGTCTGGAAACAGGGGGTGGTCAATTTCTTAAACACAGAGCTGCACACAGTTTAGACTCCACCACATTCCCAGACAAAACTATTCTTTTTCCATTGGAGCATGTTCAACCATTTATTGATCGAACATTATTAAAAAAAAGAAGTGGCAGCTCTCTGAGAGCGAATGCCAGCGATAATATTGAAAGACAAAGGAGAAACACAATCCTTCGTAAAGACATTCAAACTGTCAACTAGTGTAAATTGGAGTCAGAAGTGAAATTTAAAGAAATAAAAAAGCCGATGCAGGGTACACAAATTGGATAAAAGACAACAGGGTTGTTGCAAGCACACAGAGACAGTGAGAACATGCTTCATACAATAATAGCAAACAACGCTCGAAGCGTTTGGGCTATGATAAACAACAAGGATGGGCTATGATAAACAACTTGGAAGGGAGTCAACCGGAAGCTTTAGCAAGTCCATTTCCGAAAGAGAATGGTCAGAGTACTTTGAGAAATGATATGAGGCCCCGCTGATGGCTAAACGGCAAGCGTAATTTAAAGGCATATGGGAGGATAGTATCTCCGTGGATCAAGTCCTCTTGGTAATCACCTCAGCCCCGAATGGCCTCAGTAACATGATTCTTAAATCAGACTCATGGATGTGGGCTCTTGTACTGTCCATTCTTTTTGAGAATGCATTAAAAGCTAAAAAGCTCCCAGCATCCTGGAGTCTGTAATAGAGGGGACCGTTCAAGCTCATTGAGCTATCGTCCAATAGCACTGCTGGACGTTGAAAGAAAAATCTTTTCTG
Organism: Ambystoma mexicanum; assembly: GCF_040938575.1. Lineage (NCBI taxonomy): Eukaryota > Metazoa > Chordata > Amphibia > Caudata > Ambystomatidae > Ambystoma > Ambystoma mexicanum. The sequence continues at coordinate 220,934,359 of NC_090936.1, read as the reverse complement.
CATGCTTGCTCCAGGAGAAAGAAAGGTGTGGTTTGAGGCCTCAGGTAGACTGTTGGAGATCCAGACAGGGTTCAGAAAGGGTACCGGCACCAATGCTAATGGCTTGGTTATAAACACATTGATTGAGCAAGCAGGGCATAAAGGTGCCGATCCCCTTTTCTTAGCAACTTTGGACCTTAGTCTGGCCTTCCACATGGTCGACAGGGACACCTTGTGCCGAAAACTCCAAAGTTTGAATTTCGCAGAACATTTACTGGACATCCTAGTTCACATCCACTCACATACAGCAATTCAAGTGAGGTCGGAAATGCAGGGTCTTGTAACAGAGGCAATATCTACAGCAAGGGACCTAAGGCAGGGGTGCATACTCACCCCCTGCTCTTTCAACCTATATATATCTGATTTGGTGCAGTACTCTTGTGTCCCCAACGTGAGGCAATGAGAGATGCTACTGGCTAAGCTACGCCAACAACCTTCTGTTTCTGGACACGGCCCAAAGGGGCCTGCAGAGACTTCTGTTGAAATTAGCCAAAAAATAGCAGATAAAGGTCTAAAAGTAAACCCAAAGAAAACCAGCATTATGTGCTTTGGGAGACCCAGGAATGAACTAAGTTTGTGTGGTGAGAGGAAAACCTCTGACTGTTGAAGAGTCAGTCAAGTTAGGCTAGTTAGAATTTCGCGTAAGCCAGTATGTGCAAATTATGTATTAGTGAAAGCAATACAGTTGCGGTCCCAAATGATATACATCTTCAAAACATTTTGCAGATTTGAACCTGCCTAAGTCCTCAGCAAGCCTCTTTCTTCCTCTTTCTCTGGTTTCGGGGGCAGCTTGTTATCTCAATATGGTTACAAATGTGTCCCATTGTATATTGTTGACCAAGGCTAGACTAACTGTCATCCCTGTAAAAGCCATTACCAAGAAATGGTTGTGTTTAGGGCAAGCGGACGATGTCAGCTGTCTATGTGTTTCTTATGAGTCCTTAACGCACTTCGTATTATTCTGCCCACTCTATGGTGATTTGAGTAAACGTTATCTACTTGACTTTCTCAGAGAAGGCAGAATCAGACAGTGTAAACCCGCATATCTACTGCTTTGTCTCTTTATGATGTAAAGTCTGCCTTCAAACTTGCATGTTATCTACAACTCGCTTGGAAACGCAGACACTTACTCCTCACATTCATTACATAACGTTTTATTAATTATTTGTGCCATTTTCATCAACTGCTTGCTGGCCATTCATTATTATACAGGTATTAAAGTGAATTGCTGTTTTTAACAGTTTTTATTTTGTTCTGTGGGTGTTATATTGTGCATGCAGTATTTCTGCATTGTATATGTATCGTTATTGCATTTTAATGAATGTGTTGTTTTACCGATTACAAAATCTGAAATAAACAATTTCGATGATGACATTGGCTTTTTTGGGGTGAATCAGTGGTCTTATTGACCCTCCACATGAGCAGTAGTTCCATAAAGTAAATCTGCAGATGTTTGGCTTGAAAGTGGAGGATTTACCCCCAGGAAGATGCTTGAGATAAATTATCCACCGAAAGGCCAAACCCCGTATCAGGCGGTGTGGTAAATGGGGTAGTAATTATGTTACCACCAAAAGGTGATAGTAATAGAATCACCACCACATTCTTACTGGACTACCAACCTTGTATTAAGGACCATACAGCCTCATTCTATGGCCCTCATTCCGAGTTTGGAGGTAAGTAACGGTCCTTACCGGCATGGCGTAAATAGCGTGTCCGGGCAATCATCAGTCCGCTAATAGAGGACTATTACGACTTCGCGGGCACGATCTTTACGCCATGCCGGTAAGGTCATTACCAACAAGCCGTTAAAGGCACCTTAAATGCCCTTAGCGGCATCAAGCATAGCTCTGATAGCACTATTGACAAGGTCCAATGCAGCATTACCGGTGACCGTTATTAGCGATGACCACTGATAACGGTCACCGCTAATAACGCTCACTGCTAATAAGCGGAACCGGAAGGAGCGTCATCGCACAGGAACGGGAAGGAGCACGTCGGGCATCTTTAAAAACACAATCCATTGCTATCCAAACCACACAGTACTCGTTGGACTCTCTGTTGTCGTGAAAACATTCTCCTATTACACCATTATGCCTAAGGCCCTGAAGAAGGGAGCTGCCCACCAGCGGAAAGACACATTTAATGAGGATGAGCTGTAGATGCTGGTTGACACACTGCAGGAGCATGCTGCCATAGTTTTCTCCAATAACGTGAAGAGGGAGGCAATACTGAAGAAAAAAGAGATCTGGGCACTATTTGCTCAGAAGGTCAGTGCTGTTGGGAACAACCCACGCACCATCAAAGACTGTCGTTGGGATGACCTGCTACTGAGAGTTTGAAATATTGTCTCAGTGAACCCAGCCAGGCAATGGGAACAGGAGGAGGTCCCAGCTCACCGATTAAGCTCACCCTATGGGAGGACATCTGTGCCAGCATGATAGGAATGGAGGGGATAGAAGGTGTTGGCGAGATGGAGTGTGGCGCCACAACATCGGGCGATAGAGTTGAGTGGCCTAAGAAAATATTGTAATGCCAAGTCTGATGAAAGTCAACCAATATGTCAGTCCAAAGAGTCAAGCCATTGTCCAACACACACACACACTCCCGGCAAAGTAGGAGAATGCATCACAGACACATGCAGATGCCTGCTGCAAGGCAATGCCATACCTGACACATACCACACAAAGATGTAAATGCCATGAGTCACATAGCATGCAGGCCCAATATACTGTGCATGTCAGATAGCTTTGCTCTTGGCCAACATGAGTGACGCCGACGTATGCCTGCATAACCCACCCATGTATCAAACAACGTGCTCATCCAAACACAAATGCCTATTATCCCCAATTGTGTGAATGATCAATTGTCCAAATGTATGTCTGATGCCTATCAAAACATCACAAATGCCGTCCCTCTCTTTGACCCCCACAGGCTCTAACCATGATAGCGATGGGCAGGGCGCAACCCCTGCACAGACCACACCCCGGAAGAGGTCCCGGGATGACACCAACTGCCCTTCGACCTCGAGGAGACAACCCAGGGGCCGCCATGCACCAACGGGCAAGACACCCCAGGTAGCCATCACACTGGTGCTGCCAAGGCCCGTAGAGGGCGAAGCACCACCACCACCACCCATTGGCCATCCTGAGGAATCAGGGAGACACCACATTCAGAGGAGTCCAGTTTGGCTGGGGAGGTGGCAGCCACAGCACCCCAGGATGTGGAGGACCCACAGGACGACATATGACATATGGGTGCCCGTTGAGGACGATGTCTCGGAAGTGGTCCGTAGGCCCAGTCCACCGGCATCCCCCCAAATATCGTCCCTTGAAAGTGAGCACAACACCACCCCGGAGCAGTCTGGTCAGGAGCTGATGGAAGGGAACATCAGTTCAATTTTGCCAAGTGTGGAGGCTGAGCAGGACAGCCAGGGAGCATCAACCTCCGCACGGCCGCAGCGGTCAGAACAGCTAACTGCCCTTGTGCAGCAGTTTGTCGAGGACAACAGACTGGCCAGACAGGAGTGGCGTGATAACTTCACCTCTCTAGGCAGGTCCATCACGGAGAGCACCACCTCCATTGCCAAATCCATTGCAGAAAACACCAGCCGCCTCTGCGAGGAGGTCTCGGCCCTCTGCCAGGTCTTAGGCCGCATGGCAGATGGCATGGAGGCAGGGCATCAGGCTACCCAATCCCAGCAGGCGGCCACACCGTCATCATCCAGTTCGACCCAAACGAGCCTGCTCTGCAGGTCGGCACGTACCCTGCGCCGGCAAGACATGCCATCACCAGGACCAGTAAGGGCCAATTGATAATCAGGGCAGCCTCATGTAGGCATTGGTGACTCAATGGGACATGTGTGGGGGAGTTGTGGGGGAGGTGGAGGGGGTGAGGGGATGTGGGGGAGTTGTGGGGGGATGGGGAGGGGGGGTGAGGGTGTGTGGGGGAGATGTGGGGGGAGGGAGGTGTGGGGGAGTTGTGGGGGGAGGAGGAGGAGGTGAGGGTGTGTGGGGGAGATGTGGGGGAGGGAGGGGGTGAAGGTGAGTGGGGGAGTTGTGGGGGGAGGGGGCTGAGGGTGGTGGAGGGTTTTTGCACTTTTGTTATCATTGTTATATTTAATACACCCGTTGTGTGAAAATCAAGACCTGAGTGGACATACATCATTGCGCATGTGTCAATTATTCATATACAGTGCATAGTGTACATTTACCCCCACACCCAGTGCCCTCTGTCCAACTATCTTGTCACTCTCTGCTGCCATGTGTGTCAGAAATATTGTGCTATCACTGACTGGTGCACAGCACGTCCCTCCTGTGCATCGGTACCAAGATGATGTCCAGCCACATCGTCTTCATCCCTTCATCATCATCAGGTGGTAGCAGTTCAATGTCAGGGGGCAGGGCCACGTTCTGGCGGATACACATATTGTGCAGCATTACACATGTCATGATGATCTTGTCCACCTTCTCATGCCTGTAGAGGAGTGCCCCACCCGACCGGCTGAGGCAGCGAAATCGTGCCTTCAACAGGCCAAAGGTCTGCTCGATGACCACACGGGTACGGGTATGGGAATGATTGTAGTCCTCCTCGTGTCGGTTCTGCGGGTTTCGGACAGGGGCGAGGAGCCTCGGCTTCAAGGGATGGCCACTATCACCTGCATGAGAGGCACTGAATGGTAAATGTTAGGCGATTCATGATGGACAGCTGTACCGGTCACACATGCCTGCAGATTATCGTTGGCCACATGCACATGTCCCTGGATGTATTTACGCCATCTTCAGTTCCTCAATGTGTCCTGTGCCATGGACTAATGGTGTGGGTTACATCTTCAAGATGATACATGGTGTGCACCGAGGTTGTGTTGCACATGCATCGTGTAAGCATACAGCTGTGTTTGTGTCACATTTGTGATGTGTTGTGTTCTGTGAGATTTACTTAGAGGGAGCATTGGCATTAGTCTGTGCAATATTGGCCAATCAGCGCTGTTCATTCCCATGGTGAAATGCAGCACTCCTGTGGTTTTGGCGGCCCTGTGACAAACAGTGGATTCCCTAGTTGGCTCAGTTTGATGCACTCCCAGGGATGCTTGTCCTGTGTGGTGATTTGCTGGACACAGAAACATAGTGAATGTGCACTGCATGGTGCTGGATGGCGTTACAGAGGGTGAGGGCCGCGGTGGTGCACGTGTTGTGGGATGTGGGGTGGTTTCCTGTTAGTCATGTAGTGATAGGTGTTGACCTTACTTCATTCCAATGGGATTTGGGTGTCATGTACCGTTTGTGATGCTTTGGGGCACAGTGTTCGGTGATGTGCACATCGTGCAATCACATCAACATTGGCAGCATGGTGATGTGTGCATCTCTCCCCCATGTCAATGCCATGTGCCACTCCTGCAACTTACCAAGCAGCCAGGCACATCGTCCAGCATGTCGCTCCATGAAGCATGATAGTGTGGAGTTCCGCAGGACTATAGAGTCATGAGTTGATCGGGGATATCGGGCACAACAATGTGTTTTGATCTTGCTGGCGTCGCATACCATCTGCACATTGATGGAGTGGTATTGCTTGCGATTGCGGTACACCACCTCCACGGCATGCGGGTCCACCAACTCCATGTGGGCGCAGTCGAGGGCACCTACACAACTTGGCATGCCTGCCAGTGCATGGAAGCCAACTTTTGTATCAAATATCTCCTGGGGAGTCTGTGGTAGAGATATGTTGTCCCTTGTGTGCTTGAGGTGGGCATCCAGCATTTGGTTCAGAATCCGAGAAAATAAGGTTTGTGATATGCCATGCATGTGCCCCACTGTGTGCTGGTAGGTGCTTGTGGCAAGGAAGTGGAGCACAGACACTACCTTCAGTAGAGGGGGGATGGCGGTGCGTATTTCAATGAGGCTGACAATGTTGTCATGTATCAGGTCCACAATGGTGGTGATGGTGTCCCGGTCCAGATGGTACAGGGTGTGGATCTGCTCAGGGGTTAGGTTGAAAGGACTGGCTCTGATGCGAGGGATTGGGGGCTGCCTGCATGGTAACGGTGGCTGCACTGGTGGGGCCTGCTGGGCTTGTCTCACCCTCCTTCTCCTCCTGCGTCTCCTCTGTGGTGCTGGCTGTTGTTGTTGTTAATGTTGTGGCAATGCAAGCATGTCTCCAGCTCCAGTAATGCTACTATTGTTGGAATCATCTTGGTGTGGGAGGGGATATGGTGTGTGGGTGTGCTCCTTTTGTACTGGGTCAGACTCCATTGCCTCCACCTGTGCTGATTGTGTGCACCTGTGGCAGTTGGGAACACTGCTCAGTGCATTTTACGGTAGGTCGGAGATGCCGGTATTTATGGCATGCCGGTAACCACCTTTAATGCCTTCATGATGCCGTTATTTGCATTTCAGCTTCACTTGTGATCTCCTCCAGTTTACGGCATGCCGCTATTGCTGTCATGCTGGCTTGCGTGCCCGCGGCCATGCTGCTATTAGCGGCACCGTACTTTACGATGCCGCTAATAGTGGTTTGGCTGGTAAGAATAGCCCGTAGCAGTAAGCGATGCCGGTAATCCTTTACCGGCATCGTTTTTCCCTTAGCACCAACCTCAGAATGACCCCCTATGTCAGCTTGATGGTAAAAAAGTGACAGTATTCGTAGATACCAGCACTTTACCGGATCAGCTGACTATGGTTTTACCGGAGGGAAGGCAGGTGACCTACCAACAAAAAAAGCCCTCATTACAGGCACCTGCATTGCCGGTGCCGATAATCATGGCAAATCCCCTCATGGAGTCCTATTGGACTCCATGAATAGGGATTTACACCGTCACTTTGGTGCTTGTAATCCGGCGGCAATGCTGCCAGACCGACTGCCAGAAATGGTATATACATGTGCCGCTATTCTGTTGCCTCTACTGCCAGAATACCGGCAAACTCAGAATAAGTCCCATAGTCCCTTGTTATGAGTTAGGTGCATTATCCCTCTGAATGACCACATATGGTGGTTACTACGAATGAATGTGATATTCTGTGTGTCTCCCATAAGTAGGGAATTGCCACTGCATGAGCATTAACAGAAAATCTGCACCTGCAAAATATACAAAAATCAGCATTTTGTAATAGGAAAAAACTGTTACAGCATGTGGCAATACTGTTACCGTATTTAGGCAAAACAATAAAAAATGTGGCAGCATTATGTAAACATAAGTCATTTTACATCACTGTCATAGTAATGTCGTTCATCGAAAATGTCTGGCCAAACACCTTCAGTTGAAAGACCTTGGACAACTGAACACAGTCAAGTTCTCTGAGCCAATCTCACAGTCCTGATTGATGAGGTGTTCAAGGATACAACTTGTCTCTTTGGATGCCTTTTGTCCCAAACCACTGTCCTGAAGAAAGGCCAGCTATGCATCATGATCAGCAAGAAAAGTGCATCTATATCCTTCAACCTTCTAAGCACCTATGGCATCAAGAAGTGGTGGCAGGACTTTAACTCGCTTGTGTGGACTCTAATGGCTGAACACTACCAGAGTCCAAAGCCTCTGAGTGGGTGGGAAGTGTCCCCGGCGTTCCCACTCCTGGGAAGAGAAGGCCACATCTATCAAGGACATAGCTGGTGAATTTGTAGGCAGAATTTGGGACCAGATCACAAGCATCCCTACCAACTTGACAAATACAAACACAAATCATTCATTTTGTTGTCAAACAACTCTATGATCATTGCAAAATGTGCTTGTGACCACACGGGTCAACCTAGGAAGCAGTGCTGATCCTTTGCGCTCTGAGTGATGCCATCCTGTAAATGAAACAAGAAAAAGTATAATTATCAGAATGCAATTATCAAAGCAGTACATTTACTCACATGGTAAGGAATGTTACCATTGATGCAGTATTTGGTGAACAACCAGTTCAGTACAAGCAGACACTGTAAAGGCCTCATTACAGAAGGACGCAGCTAGAAATGAGCATTTCCGGTACATGGCACTGTTGTATGCTAGCCTGTTAAGCATTTGCATAAGTTAAAGGATAGTTCCGAGACTTTTTTTTTATTGTCCCTACGGTTCGGCCATGTGTTTTTAAGCATAAATCGGTAGATCGTAGAAAACTTTCCTATGGACCTTACCCGACTTTTCGTCCATTAACGCACTCGAAATCAGCCGCCATTTTGTGATAATCCTATCATTTCCCCCCATCGACCTGGCTCACCTGCGTTTACGGCACTAAATCATATCCCCCGCCCCTGAAACAGACTTTATCAAAACATTCATATTCCCCGCCTCTATCCGTGACGTGACTGTGCTGCGTAGGCAAACGCGCCCAGGCGTCTTCTACGCAACTCCACACAGAACCCGGAAACCAACACAGATCAGCTCACAACACAGCGCGCCACAATTCGGAATATGAAACTGTACTTTTAAATCAAACCGCAAGATTGTAAATTTGGTAAAGTACATTTATTTGACATCAAATGTTTAGAGAATATTCAGCGATTTGCATTTTTATTTGCTCACGTTCCAAAAAGTTTGTTTTGAGGTACGCGATGTTCCTTTGCTGTACACAGGGTCTTAGATCATCTCACAATACAGCCCCTGAGCCTGACATCAGCAGACGCGTACCGCCCATTTCCCAAAGCCAAAGCACGTTTCGTGTCAACAATCGCTGCGCCTCAGCTAATGAAGTGTCGCCATGGAAATGGCAGGACTCCTCTTTCCTCAATAAGTATAAACACACCGTTTCACAACACACAGCAGCAGATTTTCGATTCCATTACTCTCTCTGTGTTACTTTGAGTATTCTGTGACTCGTTTCTGTGCTCTGGTCAGCTACCTTCGCCGCTTCTAGGCCTTGTGAACACCTGTACCATCTCTGTAAATTATTTTACTTTCTTTACCACACAATGGCTACAATAATGGCGTATATGTACGAGCCCGAGTACACCGAGGAGGAACTACTGGAAAGGCAAGCACGCGAAAACGATGGGGATTCGGACGGCAGTTGGGAGGACCAGTCAACGGATGAAGAGCCTGGACCATGTCGCATGGACGGCATCTCCACCTGGTGCACGTGCAATCGGTGCGAGCTAATGCCAACTGAGGAGGAGAACTGCTGCTGCCGTGAAAATTCCAGGTGCTTGGCCTACATTTCGGAAGGCGAGCCAAGTCCGCAATGCATCACCGAGCTGCCAGAGTTCAGGGAAGCCTGCCTCTCACGGACCGTGTTGAGGATGATGATGGTGCTTATGCACGAACTTCGCGGCACTGTTCGTCCGCGTAATCCGAGTAACGAGTAAGTATACTCTGGTTGTGATGTCAGTGATGCCACTACTATTTCATGGTCGTCTCCCACATATAAAATTACATCTACATATCATTCGAACGCATGTAAATTGGTTCCATATTGTGCATTTTCTAGATAGAATTTTTTTCAAAGCAGAATGACATTTTTTACCTGAATCGACATTGATAAGAAAGTTTTGTCATTTTAATACAGTTTGCATCTTTCTTTTTCACAGGTGGTACAGGCTGGTGGCCTATCGTTGCTTCACTTGGTGGCTTCACGGGAGGCTCGAACACCGCGTTCGGAGAGTAATACCTGCCTGTGCGGTACTTGCCATTAGACAACATTTCCCCAGCGACAGTGGACAATACCGCAGATTTTCCCTGGATGTGCTGCAACCGGAACTTTACAATGTGTAATGTTTATTATTTATGTTCAATTGAAATTAAGATCTAAAATAAAACCCAACATATATTTTAACAATGGTTGTTTTGATTTTTTAAATGAATCTAGTGTGTCTCCATTGAATAGTCTTCCTGTGCCTTGTCTTGTCACACCACATGTCTCCGGCCAGCATCCTCCCTCACGCTGGACGCCCCCCTGCAATCCACATAAGTGTGTCTCCATTCACAAGTCTTCCTGTGTCTTGTCTGCACGACCACCGCCCCAATCCACCCCCCGCCCTATCAAAGGCAGTTCGCACCGGGGTACTTGCGCTGGCAAGTGGAGCTGTCAGGGAGCGATAAAGGCCAAGAGGTGCCAAAGACCATGTACACTTCAAAGTGGTCTATAGAGCATGCGTTGTTGTTCCCATGTCTACCTCCAGACCCCGTGTCTCCTGCCAAGCATCCCCCCTCACGCTGGACGCCCCCCTGCAAACCGCATAATGCCACGACATATACACGTCATTCATTCACAAACACACCCCTGTTTCGAATTCTTTATAACCCACTTCATATTTCTAATGAGAACTTCTTTGCGCTTTGCTAGTCAACCCGTGAAGGTGCTGGTTATCTGCTCTTCGTCTCTGTGAACTTCCGTGACCACTTCGAGCAAACTCGTCAGTTTGCAACCTGTGAACTGCTCCCTGTTCTACGACAAGAAACTACTCTGATCCCTGCATCTAACTGTTTGTTCTTCAAGGTAAGGCCATGTACCATAATCATTTTGCGTCCAATTTTTTAATTTATATCTATTTGCTAGTAGTCATCAAATTGCATCCATGTTTTCTTTTCGTTCAAGACAGTACATGCAAGGAACTAGTCACATGTTCTGAGTTTAGTCAAATTATTTTTCTATTTTTTTAAAGTTATTCAAATACTTATCCGCATGTGAATAACGTGTATAGTTCCAAGAACCAAAACGAACCTTGCATTGAACCTTTTATGTGTCATTTAATTTTTTAACACATTGGTATTCATAGAGAATTGTTGATCTTTACTTTTCAGAACTTTCCACAATGCCTGCCTGTTCCATTGGCGGTTGCCCTTCGAAGACCCATAATAAATCTGAAGGTACTATAATGCATGTTTTCCCTAAGACAATAGATCAGATAAGAGAATGGGTCCGATATTGCGGATATCCACCGTCTGAGCTTGAAAGTAGAGTCCTAGAAGTCTTTGCGGACAAGAGGGGTGATCGATACCGCATCTGCAGCAGGCACTTTAGCTCAGACATGTACTCCACATCATTGCTAATAAAGAAGAAAACACCGCGAGCGACGCGAAAATTGCTCTCAACCGCTATTCCCACTCTATTCGTCCACATCCCTCCACTGGTGAGTCAAGTTTACGGATTTAGCTCTCGGCCTTGCGGTAGTGTGTAGCATTAGCTAACAATAATTTCCCCATTTATGTATCCACTCAATATGAAGGCGGAAGATTCTCCATCCGTGTCGTTATTGCAGTCATCAGCCACTTCAAGCGCCTATCGGATAATCTTACTTAGCTATTCTGCCACTGACTTGTTTTAGGCATGTAAATCAATAGTTTTAGTTTATCGTGTAATTATTTTACCTAATGGTACACCCTAGTACTCGTCCTCTAGTCTTTGTTTTCAGTTATAATTATTGTTATCCAAAATAATGCAAGTACTGTCTTTCAGGGAGATGCTGAGGAGTCCAACGCATTGACGACAACCGTTGATGTCACTCAGATGCTCGAGGTACGTTTCCGGACAGTTCCATCGATGGAGATCATCAGATCTTGCATTCTTGTAGCGTGATTGTTACACACAATGTTTCTTTCGTTTTTAGCCATTGATATGTCCTTCTGTCGTCGCCCTCCTATGTGTCTTCTTTTTTCAATATTGTGTTCATTACTAATGAAAGTCCTATGTTTCAGGGAGTCAATGGAGCATTAGTCCAAGAAGAAGGGGGAGCATGCAGTTACGGGTCGGCGCAACAGCTTGCAGAAGTGTGCACCGCAGTTACAGCGTCCCTTGATGTTCTTATGCATTTCGAGGTATGGATACTGACAGTTCGATCTAGCGAGATCATATGACGTGATTACATCCACTATACTTCCTTCTTTATTAACGCAAGTACTATGTTTCAGGGAGATGACGGAGCTTCTTCTACAAGAACATCACCCCTAGTAGTTGATGCAGATCTCTGGGTGGTGACACTTCCAACGATCGAGCAAATCGAATCATATTTAGATATCCATTATTTATTTTAGACAACTGATCATTTGTGCAGGTCTATTTATATGAGCCGTTGACGCCTGCACAAAGTTTATGTTTTTTAACAAAATAGAAAACCATACTAATGCAATTACTGTGTTTCAGGGAGCTGATGAAGCATCATCTTCAATAATATCATCAATGGAAGTCTATGCGGAGCCCGAGGTATGGATCTTGACAGTTCCATCTAACTAGATCAACAATGCGTGAATAATTGCCGTTTGAATGTTCTACACAATGCGTTCATTCGTGTTTTGCTATTGAGATGTACGTGGGTATTGGTCCCCAAGTACATTTTGTGTTTTCAATATTATTATACATACTAATGAAAGTTCGATGTTTCAGGGAGTCGATGGAGCGTCAGTGCGTGATGGATGTGCTTATGAAAATATAGTCGTTGCAGCGCAAGAGGAAGTGGAGACATGCACACACGAGTCGGAGCAACAGCGTCCAGATGTTGAAGTTCGAGGCAAGAAAGTTTCAAAGAAAAGAAAGCAAAAGAAGGTTAGTGTCCTGGTCACTATATTATGTTGTTTTTCACTGTTAATAATCTGTCCTCTAGTTGCGAGTGGGTGTACGAACTAGATCTACACAGACAGTGAAGCGAACGAGAGATGTTGCTTGTCAAACCTTTTGCCAGGGACTTGAGACTGGAGATGCATCGTGCCAATGGGAAGAATATGAAGTGATTGACAACAGAGCTATACCACCACCAGCCATTGATAGTGAATGTCCTCCTAGTAGTTCGGATGCAGTCGGAGATCAATTCACAGAATCCACACCCGCAAAAACTAAGACCGCAAGAAAGTTGAAGAAATTGTTTTATTCTCCCATCGCCGGAGAAGGAACAGATGTTGCAATGGAAGAGAATGAAATGGACGACAATGAAACACCATCAATATCACTGAACATAGCGGAAGACGATATCAGAGATTGTACCTTTAATGTGAGTGACATGTCCTCAACGTTACAGGCCGAACCAGCTGGGATGCAGAGTGACAGTATAAGAAAAGAGGCCAAATTCATTGTATTCGATAGTTGTTTGATTGATATTATTATTAAGATGAAATGTGGGCATTCGGTTGGTGGGGAAGTATGTGGGGAGCCATTGATTAATGTGACTCGTGCAATTGGAGGCACTAACCTTAAAATACATGCCACCTGTACACAATATCATCCGTTCTCATGGTCTGCACAACCCATGCTGGGGCAACTGCCAGCAGGCAATCTACTTTGTGCAGCGGCCACACTTTTTAGTGGTTCAAGTTTTAAAAAGTTAGAATATTTCTTTCAGTTTGTGGGAATCCATTTCATTGCGAAAACTCAGTTCTACAAATACCAAACCGATTATCTATTTCCAGCCATTAGCGAAGCTTGGAGAATGGAAAAAATGTCTATTGAAAGTACATTCGCGGGCAAACGGTTCAGGCTAGCCGGTGATGGACAGTGCGACAGCCCAGGATTTTCAGCCAAGTACTGCACCTACCACTTTCAGGACATGGAAAGTAAGAAAATTATGAGTTCGGTGGTCGTGCAGGTGTCACAAAGTACATCCTCAGTGGCCATGGAGAAAGTTGGCTTTGTAGCATCATTGCAAGAACTACAATCGCGGGGAATGGTGATCGACCTGATAGCCACGGACAGACACGTTTCAATTGCCAAGACAATGAGAGAAGAGTACAAAAATATAAATCACCAATTTGACGTATGGCATCTTGCAAAAACAATCAATAAAAAAATGTCGGCTGCAGGTAAAAAAAAAGATATGCAAGGTATTTCACAGTGGTCCAAGTCAATCAGCAACCATCTTTGGTGGAGCTCAAAAACATGTGAAGGGTCGTTGGAAATTCTACTGGAAAAATGGCGGTCAGTAATGCTACACTGTAGCAACGTTCAGCGCTGGACCACAAACCAACATTTCCACAATTGTGAACATGGCCATTTGTCCACAGAGGAGGCACGGAAGAAGAAGTGGTTGATTCCTTCATCACCCACTCACAAAGCCATTGAAAAGATTGTATTTGATAAAACTATAACAAGAGATTTGAGGGGACTCACGGAATTCTGCCACACAGGAGATTTGGAGGTGTTCCACAATATGTGCCTAAAGTACAGGCCAAAAGGATTGTATTTTGGCATGGAGGGCATGATAAATCGGACTCTTCTAGCGGTCTTGGCACATAACCATAATGTTGGCCGTCAACAAAGTAGGACGACCGGAACTTTAGGGACGCTTCCCTACAATAAGGCCTTCACTAAAAGAAGTAAACAATGGGTGATCAAACCAGTGTTTGAGGAAATGCAATATGAGTTTATTGAGAGACTTATTGTTGATGTCCTAGATAGGCACATACATGGACTTGTGAACGAACCTGTGCAGGGGACAACTGCATTGCCACCCAACATTGCCTCTGTTCCATGTCCACCTAAAGCAGAGCTCATTGAGAAATACACATCACGGTTTAAATGATTGTAATTTGATTGTCTGTTCTCTCGAGTCTCCTCATGTTGCAGGCCCATTGAATATGTGTATCTATGTAATGTGTAAATAAAAGTGATTGCTCAGTGTACATGCAATGTGTCTCTCCACCCTTGCCCCTCCCTTCACCGTGCAGTAGTGCGAACCACCCGGGTGTCACCTGTGACTTTGCTCTCGAGTCTCCTCATGTCGCAGGCCCATTGAATATGTGTAGCTATGTATTGTGTAAATAAAAGTGATTGCTCAGTGTACATGCAATGTGTCTATCCAACCTTGTTCATTTGCGCATTAAATTAAACCAAACAGTAATATAAATCATTTTTCAAAAAATATAGAATGTCTCCGTATTTATGGTTCTCTGGGGCTGCAAAGCACGCAGACAAAATGCAAAGATGGAGTGTAAATTTCAAGTCCTGTGAGATGGCCTTACACTGAAGGTAGCTAACTAGGAATGTGTGCTCGTTCAAAGTGAAGGTCAGCTGCTTTGATTTTTTGCTCGGGTGCCGGAATGGCCCACAACTCAGTATAAGGTTCTATTGTTATTTGACCTTGACAGGCCGGGACCATCCCGAAAGACTTCTTTTTGGGGGTGTGGTGCAATAACGTAAGAAACGATAATGAATAAAATTTCAGAAACAATAGCCATTTAATGTTCGTTCATTAGAAGAAATAACGTCGGCATAGAAGGAGTGGTATTTCGGGGCTGCCCTACGCACAGACACAATGGAAAATGCAAATATAATGTAAGTAACTCTTTAGATGAGTTTATACCGCAATTTAATTACTATACAGTAGCTTTAAAGACGGGTTAAGTTGTACTTGTTCGTTCTATGTGGCATATTGTTTTGTACCGCGCACTATCTTGAGGAGAACCATCTCCTTTTACGGAAGCACCTCAAAACCTTCCTCTTTGCTTCTGCTTTCTCTCTCCCTCTCCCCTGCTACAACTGGTCCACTGTCTGCGACCACGGTCCTGGGCCCTTCCACTCTCCACCTGCACTGCCTCCCTGTCAACCCCTGCACTGGGGGACTGTCTCAGTATCCTACAGCCCCCCCTTCCCAGCACTTGTTCTGCACTTACCTTGCACTCGCCACCAGCTGGCCCTATGTATTTATTATTTTATGCTACTTACCTTGTACTCCACTTCCCCCCTTCCCTTCCCCTTGCACTTTTACCTTCCCCCTACCCCTGCACTTGCGCGATCTGAATGACACCTGGCCTAGTAGGATCGGTGTCTGTCTTCTCCTTGTTGCCCCCCGCCCTCCCTGCCTCGCCACGCCTTGAAACACTTGTGTATAGGCGCGTTGCAAATGCCATATTATATCATATCAGTGACGAAGTGGTCCACTGGCGCTCGGGCGGCTCTGAAATGGCGGAGGAGAGGGGGTGGGTTACTGGAAATGACGTATAATACCCAGTTGCACTGTCCTAGCTATGAAATAATTTCCCGACCTAATATATAAAATGAATAATTTTAATAAAGATCTGATGGTGAGACTAATTTCATTTTTTATGTTTTTAAAACAGGTACATCCTTCATTATTGTCTGTGTCACGAGTACCAGACACCGGCGGATGGCTTTTACAACCGCCAGTTGCTTCTCCGCGTGAACAACGTTACCACCCTGACCATTTTATGGGCCGATCGCCAAGTACAAGTATGCCCTTACGCGGTACTAATGGCTAGATGCAACATACATACCATTGTGGTGGCCTAGTGCCTCGTTGTTGGAACAGCCATGCGACCGAAGAGCTTATTTTATCGTAAACCAACACCCTGTGTACTGCACACGAACATCGCTTGCCTCAAGACGAACTATTTTGGATCGAGAGCAAATAAAAATGCAAATCGCTGAATATTCTCTAAACATTTGATGTCAAATAAATGTCCTTTACCAAATTTACAATCTTGTGGTTTGATTTAAAAGTACAGTTTCATATTCCGAATTGTGGCGCGCTGTGTTGTGAGCTGATCTGTGTTGGTTTCCGGGTTCTGTGTGGAGTCGCGTAGAAGATGCCTGGGCGCGTTTGCCTACGCAGCACAGTCACGTCACGGATAGAGGCGGGGAATATGAATGTTTTGATAAAGTCTGTTTCAGGGGCGGGGGATATGATTTAGTGCTGCAAACGCAGGTGAGCCAGGTCGATGGGGGGAAATGATAGGATTATCACAAAATGGCGGCTGATTTCGAGTGTGTTAATGGACGAAAAGTCGGGTAAGGTCCATAGGAAAGTTTTCTACGATCTACCGATTTATGCTTAAAAACACATGGCCGAACCGTAGGGACAATAAAAAAAAAGTCCCGGAACTATCCTTTAAATGATGTTTTACAAAAAAACATAACTGATGCATTTGAGGTTTGGCCAAGTCATCATGCATCCCAACATGACTGTCCCTTCAAGTATTCAAGCCTGAAACATGAATGTCGTCAATGCCATGAATTCATTGGTAAGCAATATAATGTTCCATCACAACACTAATCTGTGCACTTAACAGAACATTTTTTCCAAATAGAGCACACCCTAGCAAAAACTACAGACCCAACATTAAACTAGAAGGACAGATTGAGTCGCCTACAAATGACATTAGTGCCAAGCACATTCTGTCCCATCATTGTATAGCTAAAATTGCATGCTATTTGCTATTCTCACAGGAGTGTAATCAGTGCAAGCCATGTGGCGGGTACCACTGTCAGATCACTTGTCTGCGCCACTGCTCCAACAATTACTGCCTTTACATCCACCACAGAGGCCACCACTGCCAACTACTATAAACAGCACTGCCATCATTGACAACTCTTTTAACACTACTCCCAGTACCACGACCATCCAGTGGTTACATCTGTAATGACTTCTATCTATAGAATATGCCTGAAATGTCTAACGTTTGACTTTATTTACAGGGACAAATCCTGATCTAATACCCCCCGCACCACCATGATAATTCCAGACCCAAAATCTTAAAGCTGGTTACGTAACTTTCAATGCTAGAAATATCACCCAATGAGTTAAGCTGTTCATGACTACACACATTTTCTGAATTTTAAGGGTTTTGCTGCATTAAATCTCCACAACTAAACCATAACTAAGGTTTTTTCAGTGACTTAGGAGCCTACTTAAGAAATAGACCTATTTTTGTACAATGCTACTTGGGAAAATTATGCTGATTTAAATTGACATTACTTCTTCAGAAATGACTTAGAGAAACGAACCACCTTCCTATTCCAAACTGAGGAGTAGAAAAGTATATTCAGAATTTTTCTTAAAATAAGTCTGTGGCCCTCATTACGACCCTGGCGGAAAGGGGTTTACGCCGGCGTAAACCATGGCGCCCCTTTCCGCCTGAGTACGAGTTCCCGTAGCGCCATGGTGATTTTTACGCCTGCTTTTTGCAGGCGGTAAAATCCATGGCGCTAAGGGACCTTGTTGTTAATTATGCCACCGTAATTTACGGTGGCGTAATTAACGCCTTCCCCACTCCCATTATACCCTATGGGGCAAAAATGGGAATGGGGAAGGGTAAATGGGGATTGGTGACTTACCGCCCCGCCAAGGTCGGAATGGGGCGGTAAGTCCGCCAACCACCATGGCGGAGTTGGCAGCTTAGCGCCATGGACCATGGTGCAAATAGCACCATGGATCTCCGCCAAGGTCGTAATGAGGGCCTGTGTCTTTTATTGGCCAAGAACTTTATCAATCCCCGCACATCTGTGAGACAGCATATTTTCTAAATGCCCTGGAGTTATTTTCTGGTTTGTTATCAAATGCCTAGGACAGGTAGGGGCATCTACAGCTCGGGCAAATCCACCAGACATGCTCTTCCCTTCAGTTTGTCTTGATGATTCCAAATGCCTCTCAGGCAATCTGTTTCTTTCTTGAGAAACGCATCTGCATTCTGTTACCTTTGGAAAATGAGTTCTTAAGGTGAATTTCCATCAGCTCCTTTAAGATGAAACCCAAATCAGATTCCTCCCATTGGGTGGGCTCTCTTCCTCTGCTGAGTCCCCAAAGACTCTCCTTATTTTCATCTGTGTTTGACTTTAAATACCCAGTACTTTCTCCCTGTGCAGCACCATTTGACAGTGCAATTTGGTCATAAGTGAATTCATTTAGCTGTGAGATAACCCACAATTTAGGAAATGTGAAGAAACCTGACAAAATATGTCTTTCCATTCAAACATCTTGCATGGACATATGCCACTAATAAGAACTATTTATTTTGCAGATAATGCTGAATTCAAAAACATCTTGAATGTTTCTGTAGCTGCATGCTTAACAGAGTTATTCAAATATATGTGTGTTTATTCATAATTTATATATTTTAATACATTCTTCTCACTTCCACGTGACTGGGTTCACGCTCCTGAATTCAATTGAATCTCAGTTTATAAATTAAATAAAGGGTTAATAAATAAGAGTTGAATATTTCACTATTTGTCTCTTTAAAAAGACGTACCGTCCAATGCTGTGCATTGCATGTTTTGTTTAGATCTTGGTATATTATGTTATAATTAAAGGCTTCTATAAAGCAAAAAATATAGAATGTCTCCGTATTTATGGTTCTCTGGGGCTGCAAAGCACGCAGACAAAATGCAAAGATGGAGTGTAAATTTCAAGTCCTGTGAGATGGCCTTACACTGAAGGTAGCTAACTAGGAATGTGTGCTCGTTCAAAGTGAAGGTCAGCTGCTTTGATTTTTTGCTCGGGTGCCGGAATGGCCCACAACTCAGTATAAGGTTCTATTGTTATTTGACCTTGACAGGCCGGGACCATCCCGAAAGACTTCTTTTTGGGGGTGTGGTGCAATAACGTAAGAAACGATAATGAATAAAATTTCAGAAACAATAGCCATTTAATGTTCGTTCATTAGAAGAAATAACGTCGGCATAGAAGGAGTGGTATTTCGGGGCTGCCCTACGCACAGACACAATGGAAAATGCAAATATAATGTAAGTAACTCTTTAGATGAGTTTATACCGCAATTTAATTACTATACAGTAGCTTTAAAGACGGGTTAAGTTGTACTTGTTCGTTCTATGTGGCATATTGTTTTGTACCGCGCACTATCTTGAGGAGAACCATCTCCTTTTACGGAAGCACCTCAAAACCTTCCTCTTTGCTTCTGCTTTCTCTCTCCCTCTCCCCTGCTACAACTGGTCCACTGTCTGCGACCACGGTCCTGGGCCCTTCCACTCTCCACCTGCACTGCCTCCCTGTCAACCCCTGCACTGGGGGACTGTCTCAGTATCCTACAGCCCCCCCTTCCCAGCACTTTTTCTGCACTTACCTTGCACTCGCCACCAGCTGGCCCTATGTATTTATTATTTTATGCTACTTACCTTGTACTCCACTTCCCCCCTTCCCTTCCCCTTGCACTTTTACCTTCCCCCTACCCCTGCACTTGCGCGATCTGAATGACACCTGGCCTAGTAGGATCGGTGTCTGTCTTCTCCTTGTTGCCCCCCGCCCTCCCTGCCTCGCCACGCCTTGAAACACTTGTGTATAGGCGCGTTGCAAATGCCATATTATATCATATCAGTGACGAAGTGGTCCACTGGCGCTCGGGCGGCTCTGAAATGGCGGAGGAGAGGGGGTGGGTTACTGGAAATGACGTATAATACCCAGTTGCACTGTCCTAGCTATGAAATAATTTCCCGACCTAATATATAAAATGAATAATTTTAATAAAGATCTGATGGTGAGACTAATTTCATTTTTTATGTTTTTAAAACAGGTACATCCTTCATTATTGTCTGTGTCACGAGTACCAGACACCGGCGGATGGCTTTTACAACCGCCAGTTGCTTCTCCGCGTGAACAACGTTACCACCCTGACCATTTTATGGGCCGATCGCCAAGTACAAGTATGCCCTTACGCGGTACTAATGGCTAGATGCAACATACATACCATTGTGGTGGCCTAGTGCCTCGTTGTTGGAACAGCCATGCGACCGAAGAGCTTATTTTATCGTAAACCAACACCCTGTGTACTGCACACGAACATCGCTTGCCTCAAGACGAACTATTTTGGATCGAGAGCAAATAAAAATGCAAATCGCTGAATATTCTCTAAACATTTGATGTCAAATAAATGTCCTTTACCAAATTTACAATCTTGTGGTTTGATTTAAAAGTACAGTTTCATATTCCGAATTGTGGCGCGCTGTGTTGTGAGCTGATCTGTGTTGGTTTCCGGGTTCTGTGTGGAGTCGCGTAGAAGATGCCTGGGCGCGTTTGCCTACGCAGCACAGTCACGTCACGGATAGAGGCGGGGAATATGAATGTTTTGATAAAGTCTGTTTCAGGGGCGGGGGATATGATTTAGTGCCGCAAACGCAGGTGAGCCAGGTCGATGGGGGGAAATGATAGGATTATCACAAAATGGCGGCTGATTTCGAGTGTGTTAATGGACGAAAAGTCGGGTAAGGTCCATAGGAAAGTTTTCTACGATCTACCGATTTATGCTTAAAAACACATGGCCGAACCGTAGGGACAATAAAAAAAAAGTCCCGGAACTATCCTTTAAATGATGTTTTACAAAAAAACATAACTGATGCATTTGAGGTTTGGCCAAGTCATCATGCATCCCAACATGACTGTCCCTTCAAGTATTCAAGCCTGAAACATGAATGTCGTCAATGCCATGAATTCATTGGTAAGCAATATAATGTTCCATCACAACACTAATCTGTGCACTTAACAGAACATTGTTTCCAAATAGAGCACACCCTAGCAAAAACTACAGACCCAACATTAAACTAGAAGGACAGATTGAGTCGCCTACAAATGACATTAGTGCCAAGCACATTCTGTCCCATCATTGTATAGCTAAAATTGCATGCTATTTGCTATTCTCACAGGAGTGTAATCAGTGCAAGCCATGTGGCGGGTACCACTGTCAGATCACTTGTCTGCGCCACTGCTCCAACAATTACTGCCTTTACATCCACCACAGAGGCCACCACTGCCAACTACTATAAATAGCACTGCCATCATTGACAACTCTTTTAACACTACTCCCAGTACCACGACCATCCAGTGGTTACATCTGTAATGACTTCTATCTATAGAATATGCCTGAAATGTCTAACGTTTGACTTTATTTACAGGGACAAATCCTGATCTAATACCCCCCGCACCACCATGATAATTCCAGACCCAAAATCTTAAAGCTGGTTACGTAACTTTCAATGCTAGAAATATCACCCAATGAGTTAAGCTGTTCATGACTACACACATTTTCTGAATTTTAAGGGTTTTGCTGCATTAAATCTCCACAACTAAACCATAACTAAGGTTTTTTCAGTGACTTAGGAGCCTACTTAAGAAATAGACCTATTTTTGTACAATGCTACTTGGGAAAATTATGCTGATTTAAATTGACATTACTTCTTCAGAAATGACTTAGAGAAACGAACCACCTTCCTATTCCAAACTGAGGAGTAGAAAAGTATATTCAGAATTTTTCTTAAAATAAGTCTGTGGCCCTCATTACGACCCTGGCGGAAAGGGGTTTACGCCGGCGTAAACCATGGCGCCCCTTTCCGCCTGAGTACGAGTTCCCGTAGCGCCATGGTGATTTTTACGCCTGCTTTTTGCAGGCGGTAAAATCCATGGCGCTAAGGGACCTTGTTGTTAATTATGCCACCGTAATTTACGGTGGCGTAATTAACGCCTTCCCCACTCCCATTATACCCTAAGGGGCAAAAAAGGGGAATGGGGAAGGATAAATGGGGATTGGTGACTTACCGCCCCGCCAAGGTCGGAATGGGGCGGTAAGTCCGCCAACCACCATGGCGGAGTTGGCAGCTTAGCGCCATGGACCATGGTGCAAATAGCACCATGGATCTCCGCCAAGGTCGTAATGAGGGCCTGTGTCTTTTATTGGCCAAGAACTTTATCAATCCCCGCACATCTGTGAGACAGCATATTTTCTAAATGCCCTGGAGTTATTTTCTGGTTTGTTATCAAATGCCTAGGACAGGTAGGGGCATCTACAGCTCGGGCAAATCCACCAGACATGCTCTTCCCTTCAGTTTGTCTTGATGATTCCAAATGCCTCTCAGGCAATCTGTTTCTTTCTTGAGAAACGCATCTGCATTCTGTTACCTTTGGAAAATGAGTTCTTAAGGTGAATTTCCATCAGCTCCTTTAAGATGAAACCCAAATCAGATTCCTCCCATTGGGTGGGCTCTCTTCCTCTGCTGAGTCCCCAAAGACTCTCCTTATTTTCATCTGTGTTTGACTTTAAATACCCAGTACTTTCTCCCTGTGCAGCACCATTTGACAGTGCAATTTGGTCATAAGTGAATTCATTTAGCTGTGAGATAACCCACAATTTAGGAAATGTGAAGAAACCTGACAAAATATGTCTTTCCATTCAAACATCTTGCATGGACATATGCCACTAATAAGAACTATTTATTTTGCAGATAATGCTGAATTCAAAAACATCTTGAATGTTTCTGTAGCTGCATGCTTAACAGAGTTATTCAAATATATGTGTGTTTATTCATAATTTATATATTTTAATACATTCTTCTCACTTCCACGTGACTGGGTTCACGCTCCTGAATTCAATTGAATCTCAGTTTATAAATTAAATAAAGGGTTAATAAATAAGAGTTGAATATTTCACTATTTGTCTCTTTAAAAAGACGTACCGTCCAATGCTGTGCATTGCATGTTTTGTTTAGATCTTGGTATATTATGTTATAATTAAAGGCTTCTATAAAGCAAAAAATCACAACCTTAGTAGTCTCAGAGCATGCAGGATTGCCCGTAGAGTGGTTTACTGTGCTTCCACATGGGTATTCAGGAATACGCTGGAATATAGAAAATGAACAAGTGCAAGGTAAAAGCATGGTAAAACAGGAAATACCTGCTACTAACAAAGAGAGGGAGGGAGGAAGTGGGGAATAAAGCTTTGTGATAGCATGGGCGTTTTGTCAGTCTTGTTAGGTGGATCATGTTTCTCCAAAAGGGAGGACACGGATATGTCCTAAATCATTGTGATAATTGTAGTGTGTTTCCCAGGCAGGCTTGGAGAGTTGTAAGTTAGTATGCAATGTAGCATTGAATACACAAGGGGCTTCAGGGTTTGCTCAGGAATTCCTGAAAGTTTGATGGCTTATTTGCCTGGGCGTCTTTATACTTTGTACCCCAGATCAAACACCAGAAGGCTAATTCTCTGGCTGCCAAACCTGAGACAGAGTGGCATATTTTTAGATAGACTGTGTGTAAAGGTGCTGGTGATAATACAAGTTAAGAGGAAGTAGTGGCCAAAAAAAAGCTTGGAACCTTGATGTCAGAGAGTTTATTGTTAAGATTATGTTATTATGTTCCATGTCATAACATGCTAGACTATACTTTAGTTCAAGGCGAGGCAGGGTGCTGCGTTACTTGGATGTTGGCCATCAACGTGTGGTAATACCTTGTCTTCTTTAGTGAGGAAATATAGCCTCAGCTGTTTATATAGGAGGATGATACCCTTAGATACCCTTAGAATGTTTGGAAGGCATAGGTTAGGGTAGGTAAGGAGAGAAAGGCAACATAGCTCTCCTTCTGTATGCAGTCAGAGACTAGCAACCTTCTCTCATGTTATCTTACTAAACTTTGACTGTTAACATGAGGTTATGCAATTCTCTCTACAGTCCTTCGTGCCACAGTAAGGTCACTTCACAGCAATGAGGAACAGAGAGGTGAAACCTTTTGGACACAATCCAACAAAACTGAACTGCAGTGCACCCAAACATCAGCACTGAGGCCGCCCTTTGGTAGCTCGTCCCACCCGCTGAAGTGGAGAGACAGAGTTTGAAACAGAAGTGAATGGTCCTCAATATAGACTCATGTGCAGTGACCAGGGCAGTATGTACAACTGGATATACTTTTAATAACATTTGGGAAAGGTTGTATGCACATTTGCCATTTTCGCAACTCCACTTAAAGTAACTAAATTCACCCCTTTTTTATTTCAACCTTTATGTTATGAAAAAAACATCTGATGAGACAGATATCCTGTGAAAGAAAGGAATCATTTTACAGGCTGTTTGAATGAATGAGACACACAATGGATTAGGCTTTATTGCTCTGTTTGGTCAGGGTTCAGGGTCTGCTCGAGGCCTCAGACAAAGTTGCCATTTCTGGTTCACCCGACCCTGAACATATGTTAGCCTCTTAGAAATACAAGTCCACTGCAATAAGCTGAATACAGTACAGCTCACATTGAATTCAATTTACTTGGTCTTTTAAAGCAATGCCTGTTTTCCTGGTTGCATACAGCTGTGTCTATTAATCTCTTTAATGGCTTGGTCAAAGTGGTGGATAATAAGGACTATTTGACAGTAAGCTGATCCCTGCATAGCATTATTTTCAGAGTTCATACTAAGTTGACCATTTTGAGGTTGCATGTAAAAGGACAATGCTATCTTCTTGTAAATGTACAATGACAATTTACTTAAGTGTATACATACCAACAAATTAGCTCCATTTATCATATAACCTATAATAATTTATTATAGTCCTCTTGCAACATGGTTTCATATAAACAGAAACAATTTTGCATTAGCTTATTTAATTTCCATGTTTAACATTAAGTTGCATGTTATTTCGATGCAAAGTCCTTCAAAATTGCACATTGTTCAATGAACATTGTTACATTACTATCAAATAATTGCCACACACCCTAGTTTCAGACCTACACCTGCAGCATCAGCCAATACAGATGGACAGAAGGTTCAAATCAACAGAATTCTCACAAAAGAGTGTTGCTAAGGGCACCTTTTCTTCCACCTCCCACTTCTTCTGCTGCTTCCCTCCCCAAGACCTCTGGCAATAGTGGCTGAGGTACTTAGAATCCTAATGTCTAACAACACTGATCAGTCAATCAGAATGGTGAACAAAGCAACAACTACAACTGTGCCAGGAGGCCTGAGTAGATCTTTGTTACCAGCAAGCCCTTTAAGGAGATCCAGACTGCGTCAGATCTTCCCCAATCATACTACGAGATGGTGATAAATATGGACTGAGGAAGGAAAGGCCACTTATGAGCATTGTTAGGAAGTAGTTGATAGATTTAGCGGGAGTGATGTTTTTAGTCAGGCCGGTATTCTGGAGAGAGGGTATTAGTTATGTGTATGGAGAGCACACTTGGGGAGGGAGTGGTAGGTGGAGGGTAGATTGGATGAGTTTGGATAATATTTATGGGGAGGTGTTTTTAGTTGAAGAGGAATGGGTGGTGTCAGTAGTTGCATAGCATTTCAGTTTGCTACTAGGGAAACACAGGCATTGAAATGGAACATTCATGGATCAATACATGAATGTGTGTGCTCTATTCATTACAGTTCTGTATGTGATATTGTTATGTGCCAAGGTGTGAGGTTTGTGCTGAATGTTAGCATGAATACCCTTAGACTAAATTAGCTTGCAGTTCCTGTAAAGAGATGCTT
Organism: Ambystoma mexicanum; assembly: GCF_040938575.1. NCBI lineage: Eukaryota > Metazoa > Chordata > Amphibia > Caudata > Ambystomatidae > Ambystoma > Ambystoma mexicanum. Next base: position 220,908,452 of record NC_090936.1, on the reverse strand, counting down.
CCATCTCATCTCTTCCACATTTTCATGATTTATGTCTGCCTCAATATAAACTACTGTTGGAATTGGCACATTATTCCTTAATCATAGGATGTGTAGTTTTCAGCATATCATTACTATTTTCCCACCATTTCAATGCTCTAAATGGGGATACCTGAATTCTGTGGAGACACCTTAATCTTGCTATAAGTATGCCAAAATCCCCCTCACTTGTGTTCCTTTTCCTTGCATGAGCATCATTTACTGATTTCATTTTCAGTTTGGGGGTCTCCAACAGTTGTGCAATCCATGTCAACAGGGAATATTTTCAGTTACCTGCAGTACATGTGATTGGGATGTTGTCAGGGGATATATAACACTATCTTCAAGCAAAGGTCCTTACGACATGCAGTTACATGCAATTACAAAAATTCCTATTCACGTTCGTGCCTCTTCACCTTCCAGTGAACATCTCTGTGATGAATCCTACGGATTCCTCACTGAATCCCTGCCTAAAGTCTCCTCCCAGGTGGTCAGGGAGAGGCAGACGCTTCCTGATCCTGACCCTGGGGGTAGGGTACTGCCTGAGCATCATCGGGGAGGAGATAAGGCCAGATTGATGAGGACTTTCTGTGGGATTAGACACAGATTTTATCCTTTGAAAGGGAGAACCTTTCCAGGGTGGCCGAACAAGTAATGACTTATTGTCATTAGAATGTATCTGAACCACAAATAAAATCTTTAACTATGAGCACAAATTCCATAAAACCTGAACAAGCATCAATACCAAAAATACCTATCAAGTTTCTTCAGGATAAAAATTCTGCTACTCCCGAAGGTATAATGGAAAGGAATTTAGAAATATTGCCTTACATAAACTGTCTTCCTCTATAATAACAAATTAGAATGGATCATCCTTAAATAACTCCAAGGGAAATAAATCTATGCTTAAAACCAAGAAGTTATGTAAAATAACACATTTTGTTGTTCAGGAATACAAATTCCATAATCCCATAAGTACTGGGACAAGGAACAGGACTGAAGAGTCATGCTATAGTAGAATTCAGGCAATTAAGCCTAATAGCCCACACCTGAACAAACTTGGGATGCATAAAAGGCCCCTTCAGGTGCAGACAATAGGAAGAAGCTGGAACTGTGACTGGAGTGTATGCAGTAGTAGCTGTGGTAGAAGGAAGAAGGCATGTTGTTCGCAATCCAGGCAGAAGTGGGAGAAGCAAAGAGACGCCGGGTCTCTGATGCAGCAGAATTCACCTGCTTGTCCTATGAAGGTCTTGTTCCCTCAAAATATGCTGCCAGAGGCTGGCAGCGGAAGGTGTGCAGGAAGGCCGCATTTCCCCATGTGAGCCTAATTGCAGAGACTGTGCACTAAGAAGTGTGTCGGAGACCGTGGTGAGCAGCTGTCTTGAAGCCATGGGTCTCAGAAGCGAGAAGAGCTCCTTGATTGGCGGCTAGACCAGAGACACCTACAGCGAGGAACGGTGTGGGTGCCAAGTGAAGCCAGAAGTCATAGAAGTTGTGCAAGAGGAGGAAGGAAAACAGAAGCTGGTGAGTTAAACCTGTCATTATGATTCCTTGCCTGAGCATTGCCGGCAACAGTATGCAGTTTAATAATCACTTGCGTAAGAGTAAAAGCAATGTGAAGTTGTTTGTTCACTATTTAACAATGGGACAGTTGAAATGTCGCACTCACATGTGATCGCGTATTTCTTTTTCACTTGCGTGAAGAGCAAACGCTACAAAAGGCAATTGCCAAACCTTTAAAATGTGCAAAACCTATGAACAAGTGGTTGCGTGTACCTAATTATGTTTCTCAAAGGAAGAGTGAACTATGAATCATTACTAATGCAGAAAACAATTGCTAATAAAGAGATGTGAAGTGTTTAAGCTTTGTATTTAAAATAGCAGAGAGCAAGCATTGCCCAAGCCAAGAGTGTTCCCCTATTATGATGGAACACAGCCTTTTGCATTGCCAGAGAACAATCTAAACAATACTGTGAGCCTAATTGAACTTCTGGATTGCTTAAGATACAATTGTGCAAGCATTACCTGATGCCAAGAGAGTGGCATCCAAGCTTCTGGTTAATTATTGTGGCTAACAGTTGGCAGAGAGATGAAGGCAACGTTGTGGAATGGAAACTTGCTATTTACAAATATCTGAAGTTGATACAACGTATATTGCCAAAGACTGTAGCAGAAAGAGAGAAGTGGGTCCTAAAGGAAATCCAAGCTTGTTGTTGGGGCAGACAGACACGAGAGGCAAAGAGGCTGCCGCTTTTGAAAAGAGATGTTCAGAGGAAGAGTGCATTGTCTGTTTGAAAGTGTTGAAGTACCTGAAAGTGAATCTTGTCATAATCTGTTTAAAGCCACAACGTACTGACCAGATACACCACCACACTCTGGTGGTGTATCTGGTTATCAGTAGTGATGAGACTTCAGTAGCACAGATGTAGTGGAATACTATGCGGCAAAGGAGTGTGCCCTCATGGTAAAACGCCAGTAGAATCTGAAGTTGTTGAAGCAGAAGTAGCAGTGCTGTGAAGTCATCCAGACAAAGAAACCTACTATGAATCCTTATCTTATAAAGAGAGACATAATAACTTTTAACCAAGAATTGTGTTGGCTATGAAGGTTAGCTCAGGGGCAACATGTTGTCTTGAAAACAAGACAAAGCAGTGCAACACAGGTTTGAATCCTGATCCAGCATGTAGAAACCACTTGTTGGTATTAAGTGCATTATAAGTGAACACTTATAATTATATAACTATAACTAACATTTGCAGAAGTAGCATTTCCTTTCAAATGTGATATTTCTACTTGGATAACTGGGAGGGGTGGCAAAGCATCTTGTCTGGGAATAACATTGGTGCTATTTTAAGGAAGTGGACAGCCCTTATTTCACCAAGAAGAAGAGCTTTGATTTTGTTGGAACTTTAGTTAACACAACCTTACATTGACATTGAAACATCAAGAACTGAATTGAGACTATATTACCTACATGGATTTTCTTGTTTCTTTTTGTTGAACATTGGAACTGATTTTACCTTGAATCCTGTGGAAGAGCGCTCACCCAAGTTACTACGATGTTATCAAGAAAGTATGAATATCATTGTTGATGTTATTTCAATTGCCATATATTTTCTTAGTGTTTTTGATGTTTAAGTGTGAGGGCCAGACATCCTGTTTTATAGTGTTTCCCTTTAGTTTTGTTAGGCAGGAAAATCCTCATCAGAGTAGGGATAGTGAGGCATTTGATAACATTTATAATTTAATAAAATGGCATATTTTGAACAATCATCCAAAAGTTGCCCGCCTCACATTGCTGACCCCTCATATCACATAGTTGTGTGCAGGGAGAGAGAGGGATGTGACAGTGTAATTTTGAAGGGCGGGGATGAATGGAGGTGGTGCAAGAAAGACACCAGGGGCCAGTTTATAGAATCTTTGCACCAGTGCAATATAGAATTCTATTAGATATAGGGAAAACTATGCTCAGTTTAAAAATACATTGAACGTGCAAGTTCTCTTTACTGGGGCAATATTTGCCTTAGTGCTTATACCATGAGAAATGGCGCTCATCAAGGTGCAAATGTTTTCAAATATGCCCCCATTTGTTTTAACTAGGGCAAAATTTGCCCTAGTCATAATAAGATGAAACTTTCACTTGCACAATTTCAGAAACTGACTATATGTGCTGAGTTTTATTACGTTTAATTTCTTCACTTTTGCAGAAATTATTGCATCAATTCATGTTTTTTCATGTTCACCAAAACTATTACATCAACTAAACTTTTTCAATCAACAACCAATTTTTCTCACATCTTTAACTTGATTCATATAATCTGCAATTTCTGCAAATGTATGCCCACAGCACTCACTTCATTTGTTATTGATTCATTCATGGATAACCTTTACAGAAGGCCTAACATTAACATGACTTTTAAATCATTTCATAGTTACAATATACCTTATTGCCTAAATACCAATCAATTTTTACGTGTATATATAATAAATATTCCTTTTGATGTATTATTGAAGGAATGCTTCCCATTAATCTATTATGTTTTGGTTCTCATCAGGTTGTTTTTTCTCCACCACCTTAGTTTGACTTGAAGAGCACAGCATGTTAACCATATACCTTTTTACCTCATCTTTATCCGTACTACCACATTATTTGAACTTGCGAGGAAGTTTGGAGAGTAATTAAATCCCAGAAATGATCAAAAGCCCCAGTACCAAATGGTTGTTAGGCGATCCTCTGCACACCAGTCCACTCCACATCAGAACACTGCGCACATTCCCCCAACATCTCCTCCCACGGTTCGAGGCTCAAGTGATTCGGTGAACCCAAAGGACCGAAAGCACCGTACCAGCTTTGGTGTACGGGCTCGATTGCAACCCTTTCTGCATTGGCAATTGCCTTGGAGAACGTATAGCAGAAAGGGCGGCGTTAGGTCTTCACGTCGGTCACGTGATCCAGTGTGGCGTTCCTCACGTGACCTTGGTGGACGTCACATGACCCAGAGACACACAGTATAAAGGTCTGAGAGACAGAATGCTCATTGCTTCTCAGCTGTCTTCAGACCCTGTTTGGCGTTACGAATTACTCCTTGTTACCTTGATCACGGAACTCTACCTCGGACTCCTTCAGACACCCCTTTGTACCTTTGCTTGGAACTGTTTACCTGTTGCAGGATTTTTGGACTTCACTTCGACTTGTCTTTGGATCATCCCTTGATACCTTTCTGAGCTTCTACGCCAATTCCCTCCTTGGGATTCAAGTCAAGCCCTCTCTCCTACAGGTGGTTAACCCTACATCCACGCTCACCTGCGGTTCTACTATTCCTGGGACCGTCGCATCATCTGAGTCTCGAACCTCTCTACTAGGTTACCTGGGTTTCCCCAACACCAGATAGGTAAGACTCTTTAGATCCTATTGTTTATCTGATTGTATTGTAATTGCCAGGTACCTAACCTCATTCCCTTTTGATAGCAGCTTCGGTGTTCCAGAGGTTCCGTGGATCTGGGAAGACATCTCTCACCTGTGGCCTCAAAGGTCGCACAGCGGGTTTCTATTTGTTCCCCTGTGTGTCACTTGGGGACGGAGGTCTCATCGGTCTACACAACTCTCAAGTCAGAACAGACTGAGAAGCCGTTTAGTCGTGTTTGACGATGCAGGGATCCACGGAAGAACCCATAGCTGCCTTAGTCCAGGCAATTACAATATTAAGGGCAGATATGGCCGCCGCGAACACGGTGATCCACCAAAGGTTAGATTCCATACAGAGTGTTCAGCATTCTCTTCCCACAGACCCTGAGTTTGGAGATGCTAGCCCCTCAACTACACCCCCTCCCTTGGCTACTACTACAGTCCCAACTCCAGTGGTCCTCCCAGCCCCTTCCCCCCTGGCTGCTCCTGAACGCTATCAAGGTGACCCCATGAAATTCAGAACCTTTGTTAATCAGTGCAAGTTACATTTCTTATGCAGACCTTTGGCCTTTCCTACTTCCACTGCTAAAGCCGCTTGCGCCCTTTCCCATTTAGCCGGGACAGCTGCCGCTTGGGCTAATCCCCTGCTGGAGAATAATAGCCCAGTCCTTTATGATTTTGATCTGTATGGTTCAGGAAATGTCTCGAGTATTCGATACCCGACACAAGGCACAGTCTCGGGATTTGGAGTTGTTAGAATTAACTCAGGGTAGAAAGACTTTGATAGACTACATCACCCGGTTCAATCAACTAGTTGCTGAAACATCATGGCCAGAAAACAAGCGGGCGGTGGTCTTTTATAGGGGGTTGAGTAACACCATGAAAGATGCTTTAGCAGTAATCCCTTCTGTGCCCACTCAGTATCAGGAATTGGTTGATTTCGCCCTGCAGATAGATGCACGGCGATCGGAGCGAGGGGCCGAATTGGGGGTCTCTTCCCATCCTACTCTTGCTAGTACTCCTGCTCCCAGTACAGAAGAACCTATGCAAGTGGGAGGTTTACGTAGTCCTATTACAACATCTGAGAGGGAACGTAGGAGGGTGGATAATGCCTGTTTTTATTGTGGTACCACTGGACATTTTGTGAAAGAGTGTCCTCGACGTCCCAAGAAGAGCCAGGTTTTTCGGACAGCTCGACCTTAGATCCGGAGAACAGATCGAGTGTTCCGTCATCCTCTCCGGGTTCCCCTCTTGCCTTTGCTCGTGTTCAACCTATCTCTGTAAAGGCTACTTTATGTCCCTCTACAGGCCTCCTTCATGCAGTCAATATCATCATTGATTCAGGTGCTACTGGTAATTACATACACATTGATTTGGCCCATTCCCTCAACCTACCTCTAGTGGTAAAAACACGACCTGAACATGTCCAAGCCGTAGACGGCTCTGCGTTAGTTTCTGGTCCTGTTAGACACCAAACTGCACCTCTCTTGTTGAACATACAAGAAATTCACACAGAGATCTTAAGTTTTGATTTGATTACCACACCTCAATTCGGTATCATATTACGGATTCCATGGTTACGCGAACACAATCCGCTGATCGATTGGCAGTCAGGCACTGTGCTCTTCGAGTCCGAGGTCTGTCAGAATTATTGTCTCCCGGTCCATCAAACCACTGACACACCTTCTCGGGCCTTGGGAGCCTTAGCTCAACTCACGCTGACTGTTGACGATCCAGAGATTGTGCATTCACATACTGTTGGGGGCTTGGTGTCTGGAATTCCACCTGAGTACAAAGCATTCGAATCAGTTTTCGATCGTGGCTCTTCCGAGGTACTTCCTCCACATAGACCATATGACTGCCCAATCGAATTACTCCCTGATTCCACTATTCCTTCGGGCAGGATCTATTCCTTGTCCCCTTCGGAGGAACAAGCTTTGAAAGAGTATGTACAGAACGCCCTTCGTTTAGGACATATCCGCCCCTCTACTTCACCAGCGGCAAGCCCTATATTCTTTGTACCCAAAAAGGAGGGGGATTTACGTCCTTGTGTGGATTATCGGCGTCTTAACGCTATCACAAAAAAGGACAGATATCCAATCCCGTTAATCACACCACTTCTAGATCACTTATCACATGCTTCTATTTTCACCAAGCTTGACCTACGCGGCGCATACAATTTAGTGCGCGTTCGCGAGGGAGACGAGTGGAAAACTGCTTTCTGTACTCGTTACGGCTTGTATGAATATCTAGTCATGCCCTTCGGCCTATGTAATGCCCCGGCCACATTCCAACGATTCATGAATGACATATTCAGGGATATTCTGGATGTATACATGGTTGTGTACTTGGACGACATCTTAATCTTTTCTCGTAGTCTTGATGACCATATAAAGCATGTCCGAGAAGTACTAACCCGTCTGAGAGTACATTCCTTATTCGCCAAACCTGAGAGATGTCAGTTCCATAAAACGTCTGTTGAGTTTCTGGGTTTCCACATTACCCCTGGGGCGTTATCCATGAACGAATCTAAGGTCAAAGCAGTATTAGATTGGCTAGTACCTCAAACACTCAAGTCCTTGCAGGCCTTTTTGGGATTCGCCAACTTTTATAGACGTTTCATTTCTTCCTTTTCCACGATTGTTGCCCCGCTCACGGCTCTGACCAGTCCTCAGATACCCTATCGGTGGCAGAGAGAACATCAGGAGCCTTTTGAGGCTTTGAAAACCGCCTTTACTACCGCACCGGTACTCCAGCATCCCAATCCTGATCTTCCGTTCATAGTTGAGGCGGATGCTTCTTCTTTTGCTCTCGGTGCGGTACTGTCTCAAACATGTCCTACAACAGGCAAGTTACACCCAGTGGCATACCATTCCCGTAAGTTTTCCAGTACTGAGACTCATTACACCGTTACGGAGAAGGAACTCTTGGCTGTCATGGATGCCTTTCGTGTTTGGCGACATCATCTTCTGGGGGCCAAACATCCCATCACTGTATACTCGGATCATCGTAATTTACAGGATCTGGCTTCTTTGAAGTGCATTAATAGCAGACAGGTCCGATGGCATCTTTTCTTTTCCTCTTTTGATTTTCATATTATGCATCGTCCTGGCACTTCCCATGGAAAAGCAGATGCCTTGTCACGTTCCCCGGGGGGGGTCGAGTTACCAACCTTCCCTGACACTGTCCTCGGAAAGAGTCATGTGATTTGTCTTTGTACACCCTCATTGTCATTATTAGACTCGGTCCGATCCTGGACTAGCAAACATTCCGGTCAGTTGCGAGAATGGGACCCAGTGTATTCTGATGGATTACCTTTCGTACATGAACGTCTGTTCCTTCCCACACCTGACACTCGTAATCTGGCACTTGAGTGGTCTCATGATGCTCCCTTTAATGCCCATCCCGGTCAAGAGCGCACTTTAGATCTTCTCAAGCGTTGGTGTTGGTGGCCCTCTATGAAGCGCGATGTAGAATGTTATGTCAATTCGTGCGCAGTATGTGCTCAGGCTAAACATCAAAGGGGTCGACCGGTTGGGTTGTTACTTCCGCTTCCGGTACCTCCCAGGCCCTGGCATACGTTGACTATGGATTTCGTTACCGATCTCCCCAAGTCAAAAGGCTTTGATTCCATCTGGGTAGTGGTGGACACGTTCACAAAAATGGCTCGTTTTGTTCCTTGTAAAGGCATTCCTTCGGCCCCGGTCTTGGCGGACTTGTTTTTTGAACATGTGTTCATGTTATTCGGCCTTCCTTCGGTCATTATATCCAATCGAGGATCACAGTTCACCTCTCGGTTCTGGAGGTCGTTGACGAAATTACTGGGCATTGATACCAGGTATTCTTCGGCCTATCATCCTGAGACCGATGGGCAGACCGAAAGGACGAATCAATCTATGGAGAAGTACCTTCGTTGCCTTATATTGCAACATCAGACCTCCTGGTTGGCCGTTTTACGGCTTGCTGAGTTCGCGTACAATAATGCGGCTCATTCAGCTACTGGTTATTCTCCCTTTTACGCCCTCTACGGCCAACATCCCAAGGTCTTGCCGGTCCCTGATGCTTCTAGTTCTTCGAATCCTGCGGCCGCGACATGTCTTAGGGATCTGTCTGCTGTACATGCTAGTACTGTGGTTCATCTCACTGAAGCAAAGGCTTCTATGAAGGCCCGTGTGGATGGCAAACGTCGAGCTGCTCCCCCTCTGGTGGTGGGTTCTAGGGTCTGGTTGTCTTCACGTCTTCTTCGCCTAGTGGGTTGCCGGAAATTGCTACCTCGTTTTGTCGGCCCGTATGTGATCTCTCAGGTGGTGAATCCGGTGGTTTTCCTCTAGTACTTCCTAGTTCTTGGCGTATCCATCCTGTGTTCCATGTCTCCCTCCTCAAACCTTGTCCTGATTCCGTCCGTCTTCGAGCCCCTGTTGCGCCGGTGTCCCTGATCTCTCCTGATGTCTTTGAGGTGTCGGCCATTTTAGGGTCCAGATGGTTTAGGGGTAGGCTCCAATATCTGGTGGATTGGAAGGGTTACGGCCCGGAGGAGCGTTAATGGGTTTCCGCCTTGGATCTGAACGCCCCTCGGTTGGTGGCCCGCTTCCATAAGGATCATCCGTCCTGCCCACGGGGTCGTGGGCCGTTGGGGGGGGGCTATGTTAGGCAATCCTCTGCACACCAGTCCACTCCACATCAGAACACTGCGCACATTCCCCCAACATCTCCTCCCACGGTTCGAGGCTCAAGTGATTCGGTGAACCCAAAGGACCGAAAGCACCGTACCAGCTTTGGTGTACGGGCTCGATTGCAACCCTTTCTGCATTGGCAATTGCCTTGGAGAACGTATAGCAGAAAGGGCGGCGTTACGTCTTCACGTCGGTCACGTGATCCAGTGTGGCGTTCCTCACGTGACCTTGGTGGACGTCACATGACCCAGAGACACACAGTATAAAGGTCTGAGAGACAGAATGCTCATTGCTTCTCAGCTGTCTTCAGACCCTGTTTGGCGTTACGAATTACTCCTTGTTACCTTGATCACGGAACTCTACCTCGGACTCCTTCGGACACCCCTTTGTACCTTTGCTTGGAACTGTTTACCTGTTGCCGGATTTTTGGACTTCACTTCGACTTGTCTTTGGATCATCCCTTGATACCTTGCTGAGCTTCTACGCCAATTCCCTCCTTGGGATTCAAGTCAAGCCCTCTCTCCTACAGGTGGTTAACCCTACATCCACGCTCACCTGCGGTTCTACTATTCCTGGGACCGTCGCATCATCTGAGTCTCGAACCTCTCTACTAGGTTACCTGGGTTTCCCCAACACCAGATAGGTAAGACTCTTTAGATCCTATTGTTTATCTGATTGTATTGTAATTGCCAGGTACCTAACCTCATTCCCTTTTGATAGCAGCTTCGGTGTTCCAGAGGTTCCGTGGATCTGGGAAGACATCTCTCACCTGTGGCCTCAAAGGTCGCACAGCGGGTTTCTATTTGTTCCCCTGTGCGTCACTTGGGGACGGAGGTCTCATCGGTCTACACGACTCTCAAGTCAGAACAATGGTCTACCTAATGGGATTTTAAAAGCCAACTCAGAATTATGGGCAGAATAGCTTGTTTCCTTGTACAGAACACATATAACAGATACAATCATGCCAGAAACCTAGAGAACAGCAATGCTAATCCTGATCTTTAGAAAAGGCTTAAGAACCGAGTCCAACAATTACAGACTCATCAACCTAATAGACAGCGTCAGTAAAATCTTTGCTACTATACTCCTGAATAGATTAAAAAAATAGGGTAGAGAAATCAACCTGTTCCCAATGCAATTGGAAGGCTTAAAAGGAAACTGCTCTACTTCACAACCTATTGATCTTTAATATACTGACTAAAAAACCCTGCCTAAAAAAACACTTTCCCATTTATGTGGGATTTATAGATTTCCCTGCAGCTTTTCAAATAATTTGCTATAACTGCCTATGGAATAAGCTGTGCTAAGGTGGTCTTGAAGATACATTGATAGATTGAACTAAAATGCTGTGTAACGAAACTTCTGTTAGAGTCCGACTTGATATATCAGGTAACTGCACTCATAGCAGAGCGATGTTGGGAGGCAGATGAATACATCATCCATAGCTTCTGCACCTCCTCCAGCCAACTACCACACAGGTGAGAAGCATTACCATTTGAGACATCCGTACCGCCCTTACTCCATGCAGGTACAGGGAATCGTAGAGAAAGCTTAAGGTTAAAGATGGGAAGAACAGCCAAACTAACATTGTAACCATACATATGCATGAATTCGACACATGTGCACTTAACATGAAGAAAACATAGACTACGTAATATATGCATTTATACATAAAGAATATTAACATAGAAACCACAAGACATGAAGAATACTAACATAAGCAATATATAAGCTAAATGCAACATGAACGGCAAATGAATATAGCCCACTAACATAGAAATACAAGTATAATGGGCATTCATCATCTCCAAAATGGAAGCAGCAGCATGTTTTTAAATATACCAAGGCCTCAAGACTTTGAGAGAATATAAAATGCTGTACTCATTGACATACAGACCCATGAAGAGCTTGGACAGGAGTTGACGACTAGAGTCAAGGTTGCTGCACAACAAGGGAGGGTCATAACGTTGCAAAGAAGGCATGAGATAGCAATTTCCATGATCCAAGTGGTGTAATCCCTGATTAAAGTTTAGAAGAGCCCAACCAACCATTTTTAGCCAGGTTTACGTAAACTATAAGCCAAGAGAGTCCACACAGAATAACTCAATAGTATCCCCAGTGGTAAAATAAACCATAACACTCACATTAAATATTAGCTAAAATCCTAATAAATTCAGGGTAAAATAATTCCAACCATGGTCCCTTCACACAAACCCATAATTGTCGAACACTGTCTATTCATTGGAACCAACACCGATCAAACACCTGTTATACTCCCTACACATACACCCAGACAGAGGCAAAATACAAAGAATTCACCCTGGGACATTGCCTAGGAATAACGGATGGTATCTTTTATAAATTAAAGGAAAACAGTCCGTACACCTCTTTCCCCCTACTCCTGTCTGGCTCGTGTCTTGATGACCTGTCAATTCTCCAAGGTTGGGTAGCTGAAAACCAACCAATCAAAACCCCTGGTGTTTGGCGGCCATTACATATTAGGCCAATCAATAATTAATTGCAGAAATTATGTAGTTTCAACCTTATCAATTTAGAGGTGGTCCCAGGTGGAGCCATCAGATTATTGTCACCCGATGAAACATTTAACACCTTTAGAGTGAATATAGCCAATTCCCTTGTCCAATCTCCAGTTCCCGTATATTTTGTATCATGAGATTCTGTTCTATTGTCAGCAATGATGGGTTTTGAGTATTTAATCCATTGCTGTTTATGTAACCACTGAGAGCGTTATGCTTGTATGCTGTCCCTGTTTTATTTCAGATGTCAGTATAGCTTGGTTTTGCCCTGCACTCTGTCTACTTTCATCATTTAGCCTAGTCTATATCTTCTGTGTAATCTGGAAATTTCTTGGGCCATTTCAACTGATGGGTAGCGGAAGATGGTTTGGAAGGTGTCAGTGTTGAGGAAGTCCTGCAGCGTCCCTGGACCCTGTGGTGATGACCTGTGTAGAACATGATTGCACACAACACCTAGAGGTCAACAGGAGCCCCCTTTGGAGAAAGTCCTGGCCGGTTACCCGAAGCAGCTCGGTGGGGCGTGAAGGGTCATTAGGCTGATGGGTGAAATCTGACACCGAAGACCTTCAGCAGATCTATGGAAGAAAATATGACATTGGGCTGGCAAAATGGGGGAGGGGATTGTTTGTATATTGGGGATTGTGATGAAATGAAGAGATAAATGATATAGAGATAGCTCATGACAAGGGCCAGGAAAGATCATGTGGTAAGCCTCATCACAGGGCAATAACAAAAGAGATGAATACCTCACCTGGAGTTCAGAAGATGGCTGGAGTGTATTTATTTGTGCAGCAACTGCTGGTGCCAGCCTCATGACGTAAGATAACTTGGGGCTTGTAGAAGTGGAATTTTGTGTGTATTGTGGAAAACAAAGTTGTGATGTGGACCAAGGAGTGTGGTCTGGTGTTGTAGCAGTGAGGTGGTGCTGTTCAGAGCTTGAGTGACGGTTGTGGTGTCAATCAGAAAGATTGGAGGGAGGTATAGTCTCAGAGAGAGTCACATAAGTATTAATTGAAAATAAGTATTATTGCAGAAGGGTTTAACATGGAGGTAAAAGAGTGTGAGTGAGTATTGAAATAAAAATGTGTAGGTATTGGTAAGTTAGTGTGACATTATTATGGGGGATACTCCCACTATTCATGTGTGCAAAACATTACCATTGTATAAGGACAAAATCCTTGAATACCACACACATTGGGTTCGGGTCACGGCAGGCAAAATGTTTTTGCCATGGCAACAAGAAGGCACTCACGCAAGGAGAGTAATGCAACACATGTCCCACCATTTACATACTGTGTATGAGGGAAAACATTTACATACTCGACTAGCCATTATGGTGTTAAACCATATTTGCATAATTCCATTTTATAATGAACATTGGCCTAAGCTCATTTGCATTGCACTAAAAAACTACGTCTGGATAAACCTGAATCAAAGCCAACTTCGCTGCATTTTTAGAAACATCCGCCATTTTGATTTACTCTTGCCTTCTGTCCCAAATTGAACTATGGCCCTCATTACGACCCTGGCGGAAATCGTGGTGCAAAATGCACCATGGAGCACAGCGGAAAGCTGCCGATAGCGCCATGGGGGTTGGCGGATTTTCCGCCCCATTCCGACCTTGGCGGGGCGGTAAATCCCCATTCCCCATTTTACCCTTCCCCATTCCCATTTTTGCCCCATAGGGTATAATGGGAGTGGGGAAGGCATTAATTACGCCACCGTAAAATACGGTGGCGTAATTAACAACAAGGTCCCGTAGCGCCATGGATTTCTCCGCCCGGAAAAACCAGGCGGAAAACGCTCCATGGCGCTACGGGAACTCGTAGTAGGGCGGACGGGTCCGCCGCGAATACCGCTGGCGTAAACCCACTCCGCCAGGGTCGTAATGAGGCCCAATGTGTTTTTTGGCTCCAGCAAAGCAAATTGAACTCTAGACTATGTCAACATGTTGTGACTGACGAGAGCAGAATGTTTGTCCTGTGTCACGAAACCTTGGAGCTGAAATGAACTGCAATTTAGGTGTTGTCTGCACCAATAGCTTCATCCTTATTCAAATAGTGGAACGGAATGCTGAACAACTAAAACTGTGTGCTCCTGCAGAAACCCATTGTGTTCTTTTCTTGAAACTGGACTTACTTTAAGCTTGAGAACAAGGAAAACTCAACATGACCAGACAGAACAAAGTTTGACACCATTGTATTTTATGTGTAGGAAAAACATGTTAAGTGTTTATAAACAATATTGCTGTATTTGTCATGTAACCTGGGTACGAACCCTAGCGAATGTTTAATTTGAAAAGAGGCTGGATGATGTAACCGGGATTGTGTATAAAAGATGCCTATTTTGTGATGTCCAGCACTCTCTCCCCTCACGGTGTCTACAGGTACACACTGTGAGGTGTTGGGAGCGAGATAGCTATCTGTATCTGACTAGGAATATACATGTACTCTGAAATCGTGATTGGCGTATTTCATTTGGGTGGTACTAAGCCTCAATATTTCTTTTGGTCTTTCAATGGAACTATAGAAAATGTATGGAGAGGAGGTAGAGGAGACACCTGAGAAGGAATGGATGCATAATGAATGTGACAAAGGGGCTAGAGCACCCACAGCTCCTCCTCCTCTGGCTCAGACTAGTGATCTGTCTTCGGAAGCATAGGGATTATATCTAATATGAGAATTAAAAGCAGCAGCAGGATACGCTAATCCCACATATGTGCCCCCCGCGTACAGTACCAAATATATTATAAGTAGAGAAAAAATAAGTAAGGAACAACCAGTGTCCACAAACATGGAATATGATGAGTGCCGCGATTTACAAGCACAACTGACAGAATGAGAGGAGGAGATCCAGAGAAAGAGAGAGGCAGGCATAGTAACAGGTATGAGATTGTGATTGTACCAAATAGGGTAGTATGAGGACATGAAATGCTCAGATTAAATGGAAAGGGCATTGATGATTTTAAGGAAAGGGAAAGGGAAGTTAGAGAAAGGCAGGATAAAGAGGAAGAAGAGCAAAGGGCACAGGAGCAGAAAGAAAAAGATAGAAGAGGCAAGAAGAAGAAAGGAAGAATGAGAAACTAAGAAGTGAGGAGAGGGAAAGAGAAAGGAAAAAAGGAAGAAAGGGAAAGGGAGAGACAACGCGATGTGGAAAGGCTACAAAAAGAAGTTGATATTATTAGGTGACATGTCCTCCCAGGCAGAGAAAGAGATAGGAAGCAGGAACAGAAATAAAGAGAGAGAGAGGAGCTTAGAGAGATGCTGCAAGGACGTTGCTGACATTATGAGCAGACATGTGTTGTCGGATTACCAGGAAGAAGGGGATATACTAAAGTATGTTAATGAAATATAAACCCAGCCCTTAGCCTAATGTAAGTTGTACTTAGGCAGCTCTGTGTTTTGTCAAGGAAGAGTCTAATATGGCCAGATATTTTTAGGGGTATGCAGTGATTATATGGAATCACAAAATAACTAATGCAATTACAACAAATACAAATGAATACAAACTAAAATAACACATTTGGGGAAAACATTTAAATTGGGGTTTGGAGTGGGAATAGTGGTTTTGGGTGTGGGGGAAAATTATTAGTCAAAAAGGGGGGTTTGGGGAGAACCCCCCGAAAACAACAAAGAATTTGTTATGTTGGAATTCCTTGTTTTGTATTTGCTGTAATTGCATACTTTTTTTGGGATTCGATTAAATCACAAGTAACCTTTATAGGTGCCACTATGAAGCTTTAATTGTAATATAATATCATGCACTGCCAGTTTACTCAAGCATGATTCTGGACTACCAAGACTCTTGAACTTCCCTCTCCATGGGTTAGTTTACGTCCGGCTGCCTACCCTTTCATTGACCCTTACTCTTTCCTCTGCTTATTACAACTGGTCTCCTTGGTTGCTCTCAAACACCATAGTCTCAGTACCTGCCTCTGACTCATACCTCACTTCCCTCACTTATGTTCCCCTGGTACTGCCTTTGCAAGTCAAATCTGGGTGTGTTTTGAAAGTCAAATTTGGGTTGTTTCTGTAACTGAAACTTTGGGTGTGTTTTGTAATTCAAATTTGGATTGTTTTTCTCATTACCTAGGCCCTCATTTGTACCTGCTAGCCCAGTGACTGTTCAATACCGCTGTACTTGCATATTTTCTCCTACTGCCTCCTCTCTTTACTTGCTCATGGCGCGATCTCTTTCTCCTATCTACTCTAACTGCTTTTCTATTAACTATCCTTCCCTTCACTCCAAGTCTGGCAAGGAGAAATTCAAAAAGGATATTGTGGCTTCCAACCCAGGCCTCCCCATCGCTGATACCTATTCCAGCATATCTACCAGACAAACCCTCACTGACATTCTCTTTTTCGTTCCTTTGCCAGATCTATGGACCCCTCATACGATCTCTGTGCTCTGTCCTGTCGCCTCCTCTCCCATTAATGGTGGCACATGCTGGGAAGTCCTCATGGCTTTCTATGACTCCTCCAGAGTCATCATTAATGTCTACTTGAATGGCACTGTCATGGTGCAAGGCCCTCAGGCAAATCTCCTTCTCTTTGACAGACGGTTCCCACGCCTCATCAACTTCCGCTCATCTCTCATCTCCAGCTGTCGCCTAACCTCCTCCCTTGGCTACCTAGCCCTCCTCTCCTTCCGCATCTGCCCATCTCAAGCTCCCTCCCCACCTCCGCAGGGCGTACCCCTGATGTGTACCCTTCCCATGAAGGTTTTTAAGGCTGGCAACCTTCTTCATCTTGCAACTCTCAACTCTCGCTCTGCTGTCAAACACTCCTCTGCATCTGCCACCCCCTTAAAGAACTTGACCTTGATGTCCTTGGTCTTACCGAGACTTGCTTCACGGCCAGCTCTGTTACTAGTTTTGACACTCTCCTCCCTGACGGCTACAAGATACTCTCAGCCCGCAGATCCAACTTGCCTGGAGGGGGTGTAGCCCTGATCTTCAATGACTGGATTTCTGCCTCTGTCAATCCCACTCAGACTTACTCTTCTTTCAAATGCCTTGTCTGCAGGCTCTCCCTCTTGCCTAGCCGTTCTCTCACTGTTGCTACTCTCTACTGGCTCCCTGGCCAAATGACCTATTTTCTCTCAGTGTGGGAAGACCTCTCCTCCTCCCTCCTGGCATCAACCACTCAGCTCATCCTCTCAGGTGACCTCAACATCCATCTTGATACTCCCTGTTCCTCATCTGCGCTCTTATGTGACCTCTGCAATTCAATCTCCCTCTCCATCCTCCCCTTGGGTCCTACTCATTCTGCCGGTCACACACTTGATATCTTGATCTCCTGCGGCCTCCCCCTCTCTGCTCCCCTGACAACTCCTCTCTCCTGGAGTTATCACTGCCTCCTCTCCTCTCATCTCTCCATCTCCTCACCCCAGGCCAACCCTACCCCAAGACTTCCACCAACCTTCTCGGACATCTGGCCCATGAAGCGTGTGTCAATCGATGCTTTTGCTGCCACCTTCTTCCACCCTACTCCACCTCAGGCTAGGCTGACTCACTCCCTGACACAGCCCTGTCCCGGTGCTATTCCTCTATCTCTGCTACTCTTGATGTTCTTGCCCCCATCATGAGGATACGTTTGAAGTCCAAAGCCAAGTGTATTTCCTGGTATGACCTGGCTACACTTAAACGTAAGTGTAGAGCAGGTGAGAGGAAATGTAGGGCTTCCTGCTCATCCTCAGACAAACCGGCCTTCTGCCTGCTCCAAGGGAATACCGTCTTGCTGTCTGCTCTAAAAAGATAGGCCACATTCAAGCCTGCATCTCTGCGGAATCCAACAACTCAGCTGAACTCTTTAAAATCTGCAATGAACTGGCCAACCCTGCTGCAGTCTTCACACCTCCTCTTGCCTGTCAGGCTCTTTGCAACTTTCTTGTCTCTCACTTTAATTCCAAAACTCAGGACATCGTGTCCTCACTATCCTCCATGCATCTTCCTCTCCCCTCTCCTTCCTAGCCTGCTGACCCTCACTCAGACACCCCACTCACCTTCATTCTCCTCCTTTCCTTTTTTCTCCACGGATGAGGTTGCTAGATAATTCCGATCTATGAAAGCCTCTTCAAAACAGGTACCTCCCTGTTCCTCTAAAACCATTAAGGACCACATTGATGCCCTTTCTCCAGCCCTTGCCGATTTCTGTAACCATTCCTTTGCCTCTGGATATCTCCCCTCCCCTCTCAAGCACTCCCTTGTGCATCCTCTCCTCAAACCTACAGCTGATCCCCCCACCTTTCCTGCTAACTATCGCCCAATGGCCATTACTCCCTTTCTGGGGAAGCTCCTGGAAAAGCTTGCCATCTCGCAGCTTTATCTTCATTCTGACTCTGTTGGCTCTCTCTATGACCACCAATCTGGTTTCAGAGCTGCCAGAAGCATGGAAACTGCTCTCCTGAACATCCGTAAAGACCTGCTCTCCAATCTTGACTCTAACATTCCCTCTGTCCTCATCCTACTTGATGTCTCCTCTGCTTGCGACACGATCAACCATACCATCCTGCTCAACCGTCTCCGTGACAACCTGGGTATCACCGATCATGCTCTGGCCTGGCTGACCTCTTTCCATTCGGATCGATATTCCCAGGTACAACTTGGGTCCTTCCTTTCATCTATCTCACTCTCTACCTGTGGTGTTCCCCAGGGGTCTAACCTCTCGCCCTGGCTTTTCAACCAATACCTGGATACTCTCGCCTACTGCATTTCCATTTTCTGATCAAACTTCCAGTGCTATGCTGATGACACCCAATTCATTTTCAGACATCCCTCTGACACCTCCTCTCCCTCCCTCATCTCTGATTGCCTATTTGCCATTAAAATTGGTGTGCCGCCAACATTCTTTGCCTAAATGCCAACAAGACTGAGATCTTCCTCATTGGTAGACCTTCACCATCCTTTCTCCTCACTCACTTGCCGGTCTCCCTTGGCCCTCCTCCTACCCCTACCTGCGAGGCTAAGAAGCTCGAGGTCATCTTTGACTGTACACTTTCCTTTTCTGCACACATCTCTGATGTCTCTAAAATGTCAAACTTCCTACTGCACCTCCTTAGAGGTACTCTTCCTTTCCTCTCCTTCACCCAGAAGCTGACTGTCTCACAAGCTCTGGTTCTCTCTGGGTTGGACTACTGTAACAGCCTCTTTCTAAATCTACCTGCCTCCACTCTCCGCCCTTTACAACTAATCCAGAACAGGACTGCAAACATTGTCCTTGACCTCAAGCCCTGGAATTGTGTCTCTCCATCTCTGAAAGCCCTACATTGGCTCCCAGTGGACGCAAGGATTACATTTAAAACCCTCTGTATTGTCCACAAGGCTTTCTGGGGCCTGGGTCCAAAATACCTTCAACTATCCACCATAAATACCTCCCCTTTCGAGCCCTTGGCTCCTCTAATTCTAACTCCCACAGGGTCAGTCGTTTTTCAAAGAAACAAGCTGGGGGTAGATCTCTGACTTCAGTGGGGGCCTCCTTTTGGAACGGCCTCCCGGCCACCTTGAAACTTGAGGAGAACCACCCCCAGTAAGTTTGTTGTTTTTATTCTCCCTTGTTCCCCTCCCTTTGCTTGGTCGTGCTCTGAAAAACACTTGTGCATTGAGCGTGATAAAAATAAAATATCATATTGTATCATATATATCATATCATTTCTTGGGTATCACTAATATTCTGTGTGATACATAGGTTTACATAAACATTACTTAAATAACCAAATCAAACATGAGGAATTTGCCACATAACTGTTGACTGCAGCTCCGCCTGCCTGTACAAACACTAATTATGAGTTGTTCTCATATGTATCCAAATAATACAACAATTTATCACATATGAGTCTGCAGCAGTCAAATATAGATTCTAAGCCTGTTGGCTTCATACAAATTCATATCAGTGTTTCACATAATAGATGGGGGTGTCATAATATATTAATTTATTGCTCTATACATGATTACCAATGTTGATATCAATGTGCTTGGATTGCCCTTGTACCTATACTTATATTGCCCTTCACCCAACATGTGTTTCAACTATGCTGTAGTTCTTTCCCAAGGCTGGGCCAGTAATCACATATATTCTAAAATTCACAAGTGTTAATGTTCTCTAAGAAATGGAACTTGAGCGAACAATCTTGTTACAAAATAGAAAGTAACAAACACTGGTTAGGCTGGGAGGATCAGCTGGCATGATAACACAACTATATCCTAACACGTAGTCTTAGTGTTCTTAACCCTTTAACCATATAAATTAAATGTCCATTGGCATTGGTGCACTGCTCCATGCAATCGTACTACTGCAAGTGAGGGTGAATCTGATACATCTTAATCTTTAGACCTTTTCACCTTACATACCTTACATGCCGTGAGCTTGCTCTATTTATAAGTAAGTGTTGGGACACTGGGTCAACACTGTGATGCCACATCATGCAACCATGACCCAAGATTATTCATAAGTACATTGTGCCTAGTGTCAACAATCCTTATTATGTAATCAATACATTTCTAATTAGAGCTGACCCTTAGCACTTGTGCTGACCTTTTAAGGTAGAACTCTCTCTGCCCCCTTAGTTGCTCACTTCGTTGAATTCCAACATGGCCCAGATGCCATACTTTGGTGGGTCATTGACATTCTGCCCTCCACCTCAAACACACCCAGTGCCCTTAACCATAAGGAGGCATGGTGGGTGTTTAAGCTAAACTCTATAACCAATGGTCTCAATGAGGCATAACCCAGTGGTCCATATGGTTAAATTACTAACGCTCTCCACCCTCAGCCCCTCATGGGTATACTACCTTTAATGTGACCAGCACATTCTGCTTCCCCCTCAAACTGTGACAGACTAAGTTTAAACACTGGGGCCCATTTCTCATACTAAGCCTCCCTTTTACGATACATACAGCCTCCATTTAGCCTACATCGCTTAGCTGCCTGCCCCATCGAGCACCCAATCAGCCTGCCCACCTAGTTTCTGGTACACATCTGTTTTATTATACGATTTAGGGCGAGCACTGCCTCACTGCAGTTGCCACTAGCCCTTACGAACACGACCATCTCTATACGAGTGGAAGACATCGCCATAGCAACATGACTTGGGAACAGTGCGCATGCGCGCAACATGGATACTCCAAGCTTAGACACATGCGTACTTGCGGTCCATGACACAACTAAATTTCTCTACTGCGTCTCCCTTTAAGCCGCACTGAGAAAGCACACTGCAGAAGCCACCTTCTCGGGGAGACAGTACTGCCTGAATAGGTAAGAGCCCTGAACGTGATCCTA